>NW_007038832.1:10434-85447 GCF_000164805.1 Carlito syrichta | reverse complement strand
CAGCGATCCTTCCGCCTCAGCCTTCCAAGTAGCCGGAATTACAGGCATGTGCTACCACGCCCGGCTGATTTTTTAATTTACTGTAGAGATGATGTCTTGCTGCCCAGGCGGGTCTCGAACCCGCAGGCTCAGGCAATCCACTCACGAAAAACAACTTATTAAAAACAACAATAACGTATCTGAATATGGTTCTAAAGCCATATACAAAATGAAGAAATATTTATTTAAAAACAAAATTCAGTAAGAACAATAGGTGTCTGCTTTATCTAAACCTCCCTCTACCCTTCTAGCCTTCTAGTTCACTGGGATAAAAACTTCACTCCAAAAAATTGCAGTCAAGAGCACAAGTCTTCCTCTCACTCCCGTCAGAGGGTTATCTTCTCAGGAAGGTCAGGACACAGCATTTCTCATTCTGTTTTTACTTACCTATTGCTTAGGCCATATTCCAGGCAAGTAAAGCCAAGAGGCAAGTTCTCCATTTTTATGATTGCCTTCACTATGGAACAGAAAGTCTGTGTTGGACATGGTGTTGCTGAAAATAATGGGGCTCTGTTGGCTCTTGCCCTGATTTATAAAGTCAAAGTCAAATGCTGGTAGGGGCAAGTTAAGAGGCTACCGGTGAGACCTACAACAAGTGCTAAGTTTCGGAAGTGCTTCATTCCGAGAGAACCTTGACATGTTTCCTGCCCACATCCCTAGAACCATAGATCAGAGATTTTTTCCTTTGCAAAAGAAGCAGACATTAAACAAATAGCTCCAAATTCCTTCCCCTCCCCCTACAAAAAAAGACAGAGTGTGAAAAAGTTCAAGCCTATGAGAGCTCTAAAAAACAGTGGAAAACCGGTCCAGACAACCTGGAGAGACTTCTGTCTCTACAATAAACAAAAAATTAGCTGGGCATGGTAGCGCAGCCTGTAGTTCTGCCTACTTGGAAGGCTGAGGTTGAAGGATTGCTAGAGCCCAGCAGGTCGACATTGTGGTGGCCGTGAGTGTGCCATGGCACCCCAGCCTGGGCAACAGGGTGAAACTCCAATTCAATTTAAAAAAAAGTGGAGATTATAATGAAAGGAAATTTAGGTGAATAGTAGATTTTCTAGAGATGCAAGGTAAACTGTTGGTAGGCTAGTTTTCTGGAAAGAACAGGAAAGAAGAGAGAGTTTAGGAGAGTCTTTCTGGGGTCAAAAAAAAATTTCAAACACTGACCTTGAAAACTGTCTCTCAAAGGAGACTACGCATGATTGGATTAGTCTAAAAAATATATGCCACAAGGCATGGTTGAAAACAATAGTGTATTCAGTCACCAATAGTGGAGCTAAGCAACTTGTCATGTCAAGGAAGAAGACAATAAAAGAAAGCCCTGATAACACTACAGTCATCATAGGGTGACAGCAGGCATATTTAAGCCAGTGACCACTGAGGAGAAACATCAGAGGCTTCACATGACAAGAGAAAAATAGACTTCATAAAAATAATAGTCAGTCAGCTGGGTTCGGTGGTTCAGCCTGTAATCCCACGCCTTTGGGAGGCTGGGGTGAATGGATTGCCTGAGCCTGCGGGTTCGAGACCCGCCTGGGCAGGCAAGACCTCATCTCTACAATAAAATCAAAAAATTAGCCGAGCGTGGTAGTGCGTGCCTGTAATTCTGGCTACTCGGAAGGCTGAGGTGGAAGGATTGCCGGAGCACAGCAGGTCGAGGCTGCGGTGGCCGGGAGCGACCACTGCACTCCAGTCTGGGCGACAGAGTGAGACTCCAACTCAAAAAATAAATAAATAAATAATAGTCAGTCAAAAAAAAAATAGAATAAATGAATTAGTTAAAACCAATAACAAGCCCTGGAGGGAACCAGTACCCAGAATAACTATATTTATCATATAAATCATATAAAATGCAATGAAACAGAAAGTTATGACCCACATATCAGAAAATTAAAAAGTAAAAAAAAAAAACAACCTTTGGGAGTGACCAGATATTGGAATTTAAAAAAAGATAGAGTCTTCAAAGTAGCTATTGCAAACATGTTCAACAGACTAAATTAGTCATTATTTAAAAAGTAAAGAAAGATATGATGACAGTCCCACAACATAGAGAATATCAACAAAGAGATGAAATTAAAGATCCAAGTAGAAACTCTAGAGTTTAAAATATTAGTCATTAAAATAATTATTTTAAAAATTTACTAGGTCTCAAAAGTAGATCTGAACTGACAGAAGAAAGTTAAATTTCAAAGTCTTCAAATAAGATCACAGAAATTATGTAATCCAAAGAACAGGGAAAAAATATGAATAAAATTTTAAAAGCCCTAGAAAATTATGGACCATTATTAAATGCAACACAGACATGTAATCTGATTACCAGAAATAGAGGAGATGAAGGCATAGGAAAAAATTCAAGAAAATAATGGCTAAAATTTTTCCAAATGATTGAAAATATTAAGCTATACACAGGAAATTCAAGAATCCCAAGTAGAACAAATGTAAAAAAGGTATAAAGAGATGCATCATAATAAAAATGCTGAAAGTCAAAAACAAGAAGAAGCCGGGCTCAGTGGTTCAGCCTGTAATCCTGCGCCTTTGGGAGGCTGAGGTGAGTGGATTGACTGAGCCCGCGGGTTCGAGATCCACCTGGGCAGTAAGACCTCATCTCTACAATAAATCAAAAAATCAGCCGGGCGAGGTAGCGCACACCTGTAATTCTGGCTACTCGGAAGGCTGAGGCAGAAGGATTGCCAGAGTCCAGCAGGTCGAGGCTGCGGTGGCCAGGAGTGGGCCACTGCACTCCAGTCTGGGTGACAGAGTGAGACTCCAACTCAAAAAAAAAAAAAAAAAAACAAGAAGAAAATTTCAAAGCAGCATGGGGAAAAAAGTCATCATTTATCAGTGAACCCTAAAAAGACTTATAGATGACTCATCATCAGAAACAATGAAAGACAGAAAAAAATGGAATAGCATAGTCAATGTATTCAAAAAACATGTTACACAAGAATTCTATAACTATCAGAGCCAACTTTGCAAAACTGAAGATGCAATACAGATATCCCCAGATAATAAAAACAAGGGGAGGTTGTTTTTAGAACTGCCTTACAAGAAATATTTTTAAAAGATGAAAGAAAATTGTTCAGGTTGAAAACAATCATAAGCAATAATGTAAAACAACATTTTGAAAAAAGCACCTGTAATGGTAATATTACAATTTTATTAAAAATTAGCATAAAACTTTATTGTTTCTGTTTTTTATTTTAAATGACTTGAAAAGCAATTATATCAAACATATGTATATAATCTACTGTTTGGTTTATACTACATAGAAATGTAATATGTTTTTCCAATAAGAGCACAAAGGAGATGGATGAGAACAAAGCCATCTTGGGCTAAGAAATCCCAGATAGTAACTGGAATTAATAGGAATGAATGAAAAGATACAAAAATAATAATTCAGAAAGTTGATGTAACAAAAGCTATAAATATAGACTCTTTGTTCTTCTTTAAAAGAAATAAAATTGTATAAAGTAAAAATTACAACAAAGTAATGCTGGAATTATAACAATCACAGATGTAATATGTATAGAATAATACTACAAAAAAAAAGACTTTAAATAGAATAGAATTATTTAGGCGTAATTCACCTAAGGTAGCTGAAAAGGCAAGGCCACCAAAACCCTAACTTCAGCTGCATAATCAAGACACCAAAGTAAAAGCCCAAATATAGGACATAGAAGACAAAAATATCATAGAAAAATCAATGAAACACTAAGTTAGTTCTTTGATAAACAAGATTGATGGAATCCCAGTCAGATTGACCAAGAAACAGAGAAAAAAGCCCAAATAAACACAATCAGAAGTACCAAAAGATCAAGTCACAACTGACCCTGAAGAAATGCAAAAGATTATCAAGATGCACACCTATATGGAAACAAACTCAAAAACATAAATGAAATGGAGAACTTTCTGACATCACACAACCATACAAGGTTGAAACAAGAAATTGAGACCCTAACTAGACCAGTAACAATCCAGGAAATTTACTCTCATAAGAAAGCTACCCACACACAGAAAAATAGCCCTGGACCAGATGGCTTTCGAGTGGAATTCTATAAAACATACAAGGAGGAGCTGATACCAATCATATTGAAAGTATTCCAGGTAATCAAGAAAGATAACTCTCCCCAAATCATTTTATGATGCTAATATCATATTGATACCCAAACTGGGTAAAGACCACAACAAAGAAAGAGAACCACAGGCAAATATCTCTCATGAACATATATGCAAAAATTCTTAACAAGATTCTAGCAGATCAGACCCAACAACATACCTCAAAAATCATCCACCATGACCAAGTAAACTTCATCCCTGGATTGCAGAGCTGGTTCAACATCTGCAAGATCATAAATGTAATTAAATACAGCAACAGATGTAAAAACAAGGACCACATGATTATATCAATAGACTCAGAAAAAGCATTCCTTAAAATCCAGCATCTCTTCTGTATGCACAGAGGGAGCATATCTCAAAATAGTAAGAGCCATCTACAATAAACCCACTGCCAATATATTGCTAAACTGTCATAATTGGAAGAATTTTCCCTGAAAACCAAAACAAGACAAGACTGCCCACTCTCACCCCTCTTGTTCAACATAAAGTTGGAAGTCCTAGACAAGAGAAGGAAATCAGGGCTACCCAAATAGGAAAAGAGGAAATTAAGTTATCCTCTTTGCTGATAATATGATCCTATACCTTGAAAATCCAAGAGAATCTGTCAAAAAGATCCTTGCACTGATAAAGGACTTTGGCAAAGTCTCAGCATACAAAATAAATGCACAAAAGACAGTCGTATTCTCATACACAAACAACAAACAGACGGAAAACCAAATAAAAAGCACAATCCCATTTACAATAACCACATACACACAAAAAAAAGAAAAGAAATATGTCGGCATCTTCCTAATCAGAGAAGTAAAAGATATTTACCATGAAAATTACAAAACACTGTACAAAAAAAATCAAAGAAGACACAAACAAATAGAAAATTATTTCATTTTCATGGACTGGAAGAATCAACATTGTTAAGATGTCCATCTTACCTGAGGCAATCTACAGATTCAATGTAATACCCATTAAATTACCAGCATCACTCTTCTCAGACCTGGACATAACAATACAGTAATTCATGTGGAAACATAAATGACCATGAATAGCCAAAACAATCCTTAGCAAAAGAAACTTTACTATAAGGCTACAATAATCAAAACAGCCTGGTATTGGTATAAGAACAGGCATATAGATCAACGGCACAGGATAGAGATCCTGGAAGCAAAAACCTCGATTTCTCAACCAACTCATCTTTGATAAAGCCTCCACCAATAACCACTCAGAAGAGGAGAACCTATTCAGTAAATGGTGCTTAGTAAACTGACCACATGCAAGAAGATTGAAACAGGACCCTTACCTATCACCATACACAAAAATCAACTCCAAATGGATCAAAGAACTAAATGTAAAACCTCAAACTATAAGAATCTTGGAAAACCCAGGAGACCCTTTTAGAAATTGAAATAGGCAACCAATTCCTGGTCAAAACACCAAATACCCATGCCATAAGAGATAAGATAGACAAGTGAGACCTTGTCAAACTGAGAAGCTTCAACAGAGCAAAAGAAACCATTAAGAGTGTGGGAAGAGAGCACACAGAATGGGAAAAAATATTTGCCAACTGTATATCTGACAAAGGCCTGACATCCAGGACTTACTAGAGTCTCAAATGTGCCAAAAGGAAAAGAACAAACAGCCCTATTCAAAAGTGGGCAAAAGATATGAATAGACACTTCACAAAAGAAGACATACTAGCAGTCAACAGATACATGACAAAATGCGCAGCCTCACTAATCATCAAAGAAATGCAAATTAAAACCACAATGAGATACCACCTAAATCCAGTCAGGATGTTCATCATCAGTAACTCAAAAAAACAAAAGAAAAACAGATGCTGAAGAGGATACACTTTTACACTGTTGGTGGGAGTTTACACTAGTACAATCTCTTTGGAAAACAGTGTGGAGATTTCTGAAAGAACTAGAAATTGATATTCCATATGACCCAGTAATCCCCCTATTAGGAGTATACCCAGAGGAACTCAAATCATTCTATTAAAAAGATACCTGTACATGTATGTTTATTGCAGCATTATTCACAATAGCAAAAACATGGTGCCCATTGAAGTGGACTGGATTTTAAAAATGTGGTAAATATACACAATGGAATATTATGCAGGTATAAAGAAAGACAAAATTATGAATCTCACAGCAACATAGATGTATTTAGAGTCTATAATATTTGGCGACCTATCACATAAACAAGAAACTGAGTTCCACATGTTCTCACTCATAATTGGACCCTGAACATTCATCATAATACTATAAGAAAGGGATTGGCAGTAGCGGGATGCTGCTGTGGGAGAGGGGTCACATGGCATCAATAAATGTACCTGATCTCAAACCAAGTGAAGTGGGTCCTAAACGGAGGCCCAAATTTTACCTGTAGGATAACCACTTATCTACCTAATCCTGAAGTATACCCCACATCTTTAAAATACAATAAAGGGCAACCCCTTCAGGTCCCCTCCCATTGTGGGAGCTTTTCTGTCCTCTCAATAAATCTTGCTTTCTAAAGTAAAATAAAATAAAATAGGCTGGGCAAGGTGGCTCAAGCCTGTAATCCCAGTACTTTAGGAGGCTGAGACAAGAGGATTGCCTGAGCTCAGGGGTTTGAGACCAGCCTGCGCAACTTGAGAGACTTCATCTCTACAATAAGTCAAAAATTAAGCCGGGTGTGATAGTACGCACCTGTAGTTTAGGGTACTTGTAGAAGGCTGAAGCAGAAGGATAGCCTGAGCCCAGCATGTGGAGGCTGTGGTGGCCATGAGCATGCCACTGCACTCCAGCCTGGGTGACAGAGTGAGACTCTGACACAAATAAAGAAAATAAAATAAATATATACAGCTATAAAATGTCAGTTTACAATTAAAAAATAAAAATTAAAAAAACTAGTAACACAAAAGTTGTTTTTTTTGAAAACATCAACACAATTGGCAAACTTTTAGCTATATTTACCAAGAAAGAAAGAAAGAAGACTAAAATTACTAAAACCAGAAGTGAAAAAGGGGACATTATAATTTTTTTAAATTAAAGGAAATACTATGAACACTTGTATTCAAATAAATAAGACAATTTAGATCAAATGGACATATTCCTAGAAAGACACAAACAACCAAAACTGGCTCAAAAAGAAATAGACCATCTGGATAGACCTATAATAAGTGAACAGATTGAGTTAGTAATTTAAGAACTACCCACAAAGAAAAATCCAGGCCCAGATGGCATCAACACTTGATTCTATCAAACATTTAAAAAAAGATTAATACCAATTGTTTATAAATGCTCCTAAAAAGAAAAATAAAAGAAAAAAAGAACATTTTACAACTCATTCTCTGAGGTGAACACTAACCTGATTAGAAAATCAGACAAAAATATACCAAAATAAGAAAACTACAGACCATTATCTCTTATGAATATGGGATGCAAACATTATCAACACAATAGTAGCAAACCAAGACCAGTACCATATACAAAATAACGAAACACTAAGATCAATCAAAATTTATCACTAGTGTGTAAGATTAATTTATCACCCTCAAATCAATTATCATAACATACCATGTCAATAAAAGACAACAATCACATTGTTATTTCAATTTACATGTAAACACTTAACATTCAATACACTTTTATGATTAACTCACACACATAACACAACAACCCCCTCAAAAATCAACAAACTAGGACTAGGAAGAAATTTTCTCATTCTAACAAAAAGTATCTATGGAAAAACCACAACTAGCATCATACCTAATGCTGAAAAACTGATGCTTTTCCTCTAAGAGCAGGAACAAGGCAAAAATAGTCTCTCTTGAGACTCCTGTTATGGTCCAAGTAAACACTCAGCTGCTGTCTTTTGAGGTCAATAAATTGAGAGGCAAAAAACTGGAAGAAAGAAGTTTATTTCTGAATTTAGAATTAAGGTAGACAGAACCTGGCTCCTGGTATTTCTGGAATCAGTCTACTCGCCCCTTAGGTTTCACAGTCTGTTTGTATATGTTTAGGGTTGCTGGTACCTATCATTGACTACATGATTGACAGAGCAGTATATAGAACTTAAATTACAGCTGTGTTTTGTTAATTGTAACATTTATGGTCTGCTACTGATAACATTCCTGGTGCTGGCTACTAAAAGGTAGCTCACAGTGTTATTAGTCACACCAAACTGAAGAGTTGATTAAGCTTTCCATAAAGTAAAGAAATTAACAGAGTTTATTACAAAGTAAAACATTAATCACTACAACATATTGTTGATTAGTAGTTATAACACAAAAAAGTTTTTATACATTACAAGACATGGTTACATAGGCATTATATTTTCAGATCTATGAACATTGATGAAAGGGAGTGAATAGGAATTCATTTCTCTCCATTGAATGAGCGTAGTTTGTGGGGAGTTAAGAGTTTTGTGAAGTGACTTAGTGGAGAACATATAGGAGACAAGGGAATACACTTCCTTTTGGTAATTCTCAGGAATGTAGGTACATGCAGGTCCACTGGAAAGTCATGCATTTGTTTAAAGCCTGTGGTAATATGAACAGACAATAGTGGACTTCTGTGTCACTTGTATTCAATGTTGTAGTTAATTTTTTAGCCAGAGTATTTCGATAACTAAAAGACTTAAAAATAAAACAAAGTATGAAAGGATATAGCATGGAGTCATGTTTTTCTAGCAGTTCACTTTAATTTGCCCTCTAATCACTAGTCAAAGACAGAAATGGTTCCTCATAGGTAGTTATTGATCATTGCTTTATAACCCCTCCCCAGCTTGCTTTGTAAACAATTTAACCTGATCAGTCCTTTGTGTCATTCGTGACACAGACCCCCATCAAAATGGCAATGGTCATGTGACTAACCCTGCTGTTCATGACCTGATATCAATACCTGTGCTTGCCTGCCCTTCATGATGATTGATGTGGAAACGATCATCACCTGATCACTTTAACAACTTGCCCCCCATCAAAGGAAAAGTGTAAAAATGTATTCAACTTCAAACAGCAGTCGACATTGCTTGGCTAAACTATAGTCTGGCCATGTGGCTCATTGACCTATGGCCATGCCACCATGCTTCCTAGTTTTGGCCCCCTCTCCTAACTTGGTGAGGTGAATCTCCTCTCTCTCTCCTCTCTCTCTTTCTCTCTAATTTACTTTCTAGCCATTTTTATGTTAAGCACTCTCCAGGCCATGTGCTCTCTGAACTATGACCACCATGTTTTTTGTTTGTTTGTTTGTTTTAATAGAATAACCCTTGATGTCCTGAATGTCATCAAAATGTCTTCACCATGTTTTCTTAGCTTTGGCGCTCTCCCCTACCTTGGGAGGTGAATTTCTCTCTCTCTCTCTCTCTCTCTCTCTCTCTCATTTACTTTCTAAATAAACTATATTTTCCAAACTAACTTATATGTAATTCTTTGCATCTTTTGTGCAGCTCTGGATCACAGACCAGAGACTCCATTGGACCTGACCTAACACCTAACATTCCCTATTTGCCGCAGTCTTGCTCTCTCGTTCTCTCTTTCTCTCTCTTTCTCTCTCTCTCTCTCTCTCTCTATCTCTTTTCAAACCACGTTTCTCTGTGGAAATAGATAAGGTGTGTTTAGCTCTCCTTTTCTCTGCTATTTGCTCTTACTCTTATCGCCCATGATGAGCTACATTGAATGGACCTCTCCCTGTTGCCTCAGTCTTGTCTGATATGCAACTACATCTTGACTGGTGAGTCCATGCACCACCCTATTTCTTGCTGGGAGTTCTTTAAACATCACCTGAGAGGCTTAATTTCTGGTCCACTCAGGAGTATTTCTTGTTGGGGTCTGGGACCCTCTGCCATGTCTCCCACATGCACATCTTAGAGCAGCCTTCTATTAGGCCTAGGGCTCTCTGGGACAGAAGTGCTACCTCTAGTAGGTGGAGGGGCTGAGGGGATGCTTTCTCTCACTCATTGCTCACATACTCAGGCTAATTCCACTGACCATCTGCCCAGGGTGACACCTGAGAGCATGGATAGTTTTTGCTGGGACCTGGGGCCCTCTGTCTCTCTCTCTCTCTCTCTCTCTCTCTCTCTCTCTCTCGGCCTCTCAGCGACTGTTCTTAAGACCAACCTCTCTCCCCCTCTAGGATTACTCCTGATGGAAAACCCTCAGATGGGGTGACTGAGCCCCCTCCCATTGAAATGATTCTAAAAAATCTCAGGACCCTCTCATTGGAGAGGAGCATCTGCCCTAAGCACCTCCTTAATACTAGCTAGGCAGTGAAGAGATGGACCCATGGTGGGTCTCTTCTCTCTGATACTCTCCTTCAACTTGAGCTCTGTAGCTGCCACAGGGGCAAAGGTCTGAGATTTTTAAAATGGTGCTGCCGGATCCTTTGTTTTTCCTGTGGCACACTCCTTCTTTAATTACTTTATCTTCTTCCTGTTTTCCCTCAACAGCTCAGATGCTGAAGCAGCTCATTTAACTTCTCCTGTGTCTCATAACCTGTTGTTGCCACTCTACCCTCCATCAACTCCCCCTACTACTCTTCCTTCTTCTTGGCCTCTTTTGTCTTTAAACGCACTTTTACCTCTAGAGGAGGGGCCAGCACTGATGGCCACAGTGACCAACCCTAGCCTCCAACACTCTTGTAGCCCTCCTCCACTGCCTGAAAACCCCCTGGCAGCAGCCCCTAGTAGCTACAGCAAAGTCAAACCATGTGCACTGTTTCCCCCCACTCCACGTTCTCTGCCATGTGTTCTTGGGAAGCCCTTTTAGGTTCCCAAAATGGCTTAACCAGTCTCTCCTCTGGGAGGTGGGCAGGGGAAAACAATTATAGTTCATATTCCTTTTTCTGTGCTAAATCTATCAAATTAGATCTAAACCAGGACTGTCAGCCCTCCTCCTGGACAAGAAGCAAAAATGATTATGAGTTAATTAATTAATCCTGTTAACTCACAGGAGAAAAAAAAGTCTATTATCATTTTAATCTGCTTTTCCAAACCAAACTTGTAAGTGCTCTAGTAAAATCTTACTTCCAACGTTACCATGGGCTGAAACATTGGTGCTAGATAACACAAGTGTTTGTTATGTCAGGCATGCTAAAGTTTTTATAAAAAGAAAGTCACCTTACTGTACCTGACTTGTTCCCCCCACGCCTTCAGAACAGATAACACTTTAAATGCTAAATACTCTCTGTGTGACAAGATGAGGTATGGGAAGGGGCCGTTGCCACCTGCTAAGTCACTTTACTAAGCCTAGTGCTTCTCCTGTTGGGCAGACAAAATACTGGGCAGTCTGTGGGAGCATAATGTGGAACTGACCATTCCCACCTTATTGTACACACCTCACAACTAAGACTGTAATTTAGCAATTAATAAAGGGTTTTAACAACTTTGCCTGTTCATAATTAGAAATAAATAGGGACAGATCATTTCACATCCACGTTGTCTGTTCACTCTAAAGTATTTTACATCCGACCATTACAGATACATAGTCAAAATTTCATACGTATAGTCAATTAAAGAAGAACTTTTAAGTTTTTTTTTTTTTTCCAGCCAAGACATTAGAAAAGCAACATGGTGCCAACATGGAGGACTACAGGATCAGAGGGCCAAAATGGCATCCCAATTGACAGTCACCATTACTCCAACAGCTCAACAGAGACCTGGTAAGCGCAACCCTGAAAAGGGGAATGGTGTCTCTTGCTATGGGTATAACCTGCAGGGGCATAGTTGCCCCCAAAGAAGCCAAAACCTCCAGGACCTTTTCAACTGTGCAGACCAAAAAGCCATTGGGAAGCAGGTGAACTCTCTTCTAAAGAGAGGAGAGAAAACCTATCTCAGAAATGGTGACCACTAAGGAGGCTTGAAAATCTACTAAAGTGCCTGACTTGGCTCACCATCACCCCAACAAACCCCAGATGACACTAGGGTGCTGGAACTGAAATTAAACTCCTAATTAACACAGGTGTCAGCCATTTCATCCTGGCCATCCATGTTGGAATCATATAGCCTTATCTTAATCAAAACTACTAAAGTTTAATTCAAATTACAAATATAAAAAGTTCTATGAATTTGCCATTCCTATCAGTTACACTAATACTAGTCAAATGCCACTCAAAGACCAAAACATGAGAGTTTTAATTAACAATGGCCAAAAGAATTTTGTCCTATAAACAACAGAGAGAGGGAGAAGACAAACTCAGTTAGTCCCCTGCTGTCTTTATTACAAAACGTAATTTTTTTTAACTTTTTAAAATCTTTGAACTATCATTTTTGCCAAATAAGTGACTTTTTACAATAACCTATGATTCTGTTATGACATTATGCTTTTAAAATCTTTAATACTTCAACTCTTCAAATTCTCAATTCAGTCTCTCTCCAGTGTGGGGTAAGAAACAAAGTCTTCAGGAACCACACCTTCCCCACACCCTCCTCCCGAATTGCCTGCAGACCAGGTAAATTGCTTTCACCCACTGCAATTTATAATCAGCTGTAGTGGGTGCTTTTCAGTGCCAAATTGCTAATAATATAAAAATCTCCTTTCAGATGTAAGGATTCCTAACCCAACAGGATGAGTAACAAAATGACTATTTTTGCTTAAATTCTTACTAATTATTTTTGTTAAATTTAAGGTACTATTTTCCTGTCAAATATGGAAGGCCAATACCACCCCTCTCCCATCAATAGTGGAGAGATGTCAATCTCTAGAGATTCACCCTCTTTCACATATTAATCACTGTGATGATATATCAGAAATACCCTTTTTAAAAAGGCACAGTTTTCTTTGGCCAGTGGTAAAGTTTTTTGTTTTGTTTTTGTTTTTTGAGTTGAGGTCTCATGCCACCACCAGGCTAGAGTGCATTGGCATGGTCCCACCCCAGTGTTGACCTGCTGGGCTCCAGCAATTCATCTGCCTCAGTCTTCCAAGTAGCCAGAACTACAGGCACGTGCTACCACACCCGCTAAATTTTTGATTTATTGTAGAGGCAAGATCTCATCAACTTGCCCAGGCTGGTCTTGAATCTGCAGGCTCAGTCAATCCATTCACCTCAGTCTCCCAAAGTGCTAGAATTACAGGCTGAGTCACCAAGCCTGACCGGTACCTGTTTTAAAGTCTCTTGTTTATTATTTTTTTCCTGAAATCTAAACTATAGCCTAACTACATGTCTCCAAACTAATCTTTTCAATTTTTTCCCTTCAGATTTTCTCAAAGTGACTGTATTTCCTTGTTAAAATCATTATTAACAAACCCCTTATAAGTGTCTATAAATTCTTCCCACAAAACTCAGAGAAACTTGAAGACAAGTGGCGGCAATATCCACCTATGGTCTAAGGAGTTCACTCATACAACAGTAAAAACTTTCTGAACTCCTATAGTGGGTCTCTGAGGCAACTATTTGTAAATACATTTTACTAGATATCAAAGACTCAATATGTCATAACTGCAACTATGATGACCTTTTATTATAGTAGTATTGATTCTACTAGTATACACTTGTACACAGTACTTTGAATACAGATACTAAAGATATTTAGCAACTATTTTGGTCTCTGTCATGCCCTCCTTTTACTCTAGACAGGTAGGGACATCTCTATGCCCCATCGAGCAGGAAGCAGTTACAGAAGACTGACCTTGGTCCCTGTTTCCAAGTACAAATAAGAATATTGTAAAGTAACAAGAGGGAGAAATGAAAGGACACAACATGGAGTCAATATAATCAAAGGGTAGCCAATTTAACATTGCCTAGATCTGTCATGCTTTTCTAGCAGTTCTCTTTCATTTTCCCACTAATCACTAGCCAAGGACAGAACCAGTTTCTCATAGGTAGCTATTAATAATTGCTTTACAATGCCCTCCCCAGTATGTTTTGTAAACAAGTTAACCTGATCAGCCTTTCCTGACCTTCATGACAGAAACACCATCAACATGGCAATGTGCATGTGACTAATCCACCCATCTGCCTGCCATTCATCACCTGATATCAGTACCTATGTTAACCTGTCCTTCCTGATGACGTGAAAAAGGCCAGCACTCAATCACCTTAATGATCTGTCCTCAGTCATAGGGAAAGTTTAAAAGGCATTCAGCTTCAAACAGCAGTCGCCATTGCTTTACTAAGCTATGGTCTGGTCATGTGACTCATCAAGCTATGGTGAGGCCATGTTTCCTAGTTTTGGCCACTCTCCTACTTTGGGGAGGTGAGTCTCTCTCTCTCTCTCTCTCTCTCTCTCTCTCTCTCTCTCTCTCTCTCTCTCTCTCTCTCTCTCTAAATTACTTTCTAAATAAACTATATTTTCCAATCTAACTTCTATACAATTCTTTGCACCTTTTGTGTAGCACTGGATTGCAGACTACACTCCCCATTGGGCCTAACCTAACATTTTTGGAGGCCCTACTAGGATATTTACCCTAACAAATTGAAAAGAAAGAACTCAAACTATATTATTCACAGATTACATAACCATGTAAAAAATATTAAAACTAATAAACAAGTACAGCAGTTTGCAGAATACATGATTAATATGCAAAATCAATGGTATTTCTATCCCCTTACAATAAAAAATTCAAAAATTGAATTTAAATAAATTTCATCTATAATAGCATTAAAAAGAATACTTAGAAGTAAATTTAATAAAGTCAGTGGAAAACTTAAAACTCTAAAACTTTGATGAGAAAAGTAAATATCTAAACAAACAGAAGTATGGATTAGAAGACCTAATATTGTTAACATGGCAATACTCCCCAAATAGATCTACAGTCAACACATTCCTTTCAGATTTCCAGCTGGCTTCTTTGTAGAAATTTACAAGCAAATACTAAATTCATATGGAATATCAAGAGAGTCAAAATAGTCTCAAATTCAAACACATGCATAATTTTTTTTTAAAGAAGCAAAGTAGAAGGACTCGCATATTTTCATTTTAAATCTTACTACAAAGTAATAGAAATCAAGACAGTGTAGTCAATAGACTAGAATTGACAATCCAAAAGTAAACCCATGTGTTTATGGTCAACTGACTTTTGTCAAGGTTGCCAGGATTATTCAATGTAAAACAAAAATAGTCTTTTTAATAAAAAGCGCTGAGACAATTGCAAACAAGAATGAGGTTGAACCCCTTCCTTATACTATATATAAAAATTAATTCAAAATGGGTCCATACCTAAAGTAAGAGCTACAGTTATAAAAAGCTCCTAGAAGAAAATATAAAAGAAATCCTTCACTGACAATGTAATTTTAGACACAACACCAAATGTATGAGCAATTTTTTAAAAAACTTGAGGCCGCCGCCTTCGGAGCGCAGGGTCCCACTGCAGCAGCCTTTCGGAGCTCTCGAGAGTGAGCCGAAACAGGAGGACGGGTGGGCAGGCGGGCGGCGAGAGGGGCGGTAGATGCTCCTGTAAACTTCCCAGCGCGCGGCATCACTGCACATACCGCCGGAACGGTGGAGGTGGTCGCGCCTGGACGCGATTCTATTGCAACAGTTGCTGCCTGTGCTGCCACGTCGGCCCTGGCACCCTCCTGTTCGGCGTCTGGTACCTGATCATCAATGCTGTGGTACTGCTGATTTTACTGAGCACCCTGGCTGATCCAGATCAGGATCACTTTTCCTTTTTTTGTTGTTGTTTTGTTTTGTTTTGTTTTGAGTTGGAGTCTCACTCTGTCGCCCAGACTGGAGTGCAGTGGCCGCTCCCGGCCCCCACAGCCTCGACTTGCTGGGCTCCCGCGATCCTTCCGCCTCAGCCTTCCAAGGAGCTGGGCCTACAGGCACGCGCTACCACGCCCGGCTGATTTTTCTGATTTATTGTAGAGATGAGGTCTCGCCAAGTTGCCCAGGCGGGTCTCGAACCCGCGGGCTCAGGCAATCCACTCACCTCAGCCTCCCAAAGTGCTGGGATTACAGGCTGAGCCACCGAGCCTGGCTCAGGATCACTTTTCAAGTTCTGAACTGGGAGGTGATTTTGAATTTGTGGACGATGCCAACATGTGCATTGCCACTGCGATTTCTCTTCTTGTGATCCTGATATGTGCAATAGCTACTTCCAGCAACAGGCAGCCTGGATCATCCTGTTCTTCTGTTAACCAGATCTTCAATTTTTGCCCTGAACACCTTGGTCGCGATCACTGTGCTTGTTGACCCAAACGCCATTCAGGAATGCATAGGACAACTGCTTCCTAATTTTCCCTACAGAGATGATGACATCATGTCGGTGACTCCTACCTGTTGGGTCCTTATTATTCTTCTGTTTATTGGTATTATCTTCGCGTTTAAGGATCACTTGATAAGCTGTGTTTGTGACTGTTACCGGTACAACGATGGCAGGAATTCCTCCAACGTCCTGGTTTATGTTACCAACGATGACACTACATGTGACCAATGAAGTTTACCAAAAGTAATGAATGGACCGATGAAAAAGAAGAGCTCAAGATGTCCAGGTGAAAAGTACAACCACTTTGATAAATGTTGAGCTGTTGCTCCCATCCCCACCCCCCACGATGATGCCACTTGTGAATGGCGCCGCCAAGTAGCGGCAGCCCTGCTAGGGGTCTGCCTAAGCCTGGAAGGCGGAGCTGAGAGCATCAGCTTGACTTTTCAGATGTCTGAGCAATCATTCTGTTTTTCCATTTCTTTTTTTTTTTTTTTCCTTGCATCTAATGATGTAATCATGTGGTTCTTGTTTGTGTCCTTCCACTTCTGAGATGAGTTCTCTGAGCTGATTTGTGGCTGAAATGCTACTTTTAAAAATTTAGATGTTAATTTGAAACCCTTTGTAGTTTTAAACTTAATCTTTAGCTAGAATACTGTGATAGGTTAGCAGAGAATTCTTTCTGAGGGGTGGGTTGTAACGAGTTTCCCTGGTCTTCCCTTGGCACTGAAACTTCCCCAGAATTTTGATGGACCTCAAGTCAAAAAAAGTCTGTTTTTGTACTTGCTGGACTCTGGCCTTGGGCAATTAGTCACACTTTATCCCTCTGTTCCCTGTCTCTTTTGAAAGTGTAAAATAAAAACAAAAATTTTAAAAAACTGATAAGTTGAACTTTGTCAAAACTTGTGCATCAAAGTACAAATTTTAAAAAGTGAAGGCAACACAGAATGAGAAGAAAGATTCTCAAAACATATATCTAAAAAGGGTCTCATATTTAGAATCTATAAAAACTCTTATCACTCATAAGTAATAAGAAAATAACCCAAATAAAAGATAGACAAAAGACTTCAAAGATATTTTCCAAGAAAGACATAAAATGGCCTATGAACACATAAGATGCCCAATGTCATATTAGAGAAATACAAATCAAGACAACAAGATTTACTTTGCACCCACTAGAATAGCTAGAATCTAAAAATCTGCCGGGTGTGGTGTCTCATACCTGTACTCCTAGCACTTTGGGAATCTGAGGTGAGAGAATTGCTAGAGTCCAGGATTCAAGACCAGCCTGGACATCATGGTGAGACCCCTTCTGTACCAAAAAATAAAAATAAAAATTAGCTGAATGGGGTGGCATGAAACTGTAGTCCCAGCTGCTTAGGAAGCTGAGGAGAGAGGATTACTTGAGCCCAGGAGTTAGAGGCTGCAGTGAGCTGTGACTATGCCATTGCACTCCAGTCTGGGTGATAGAGTGAATCCTTAACTCAAAATAAAATAAAATCAGGTAACAACAAGTGATAATGAAGTTATGGAGAGATTAGAGTCCTCATATATTGCTGATAAGAAATGTAATAACTTTGGAAAATCATCTAGCAGTTTCTTCCTCAAACATTATATATAGATTTACCATATGACCCAGAAATTTCACTCCTAGTTTATATACCCAAGAGAAATTTAAAAATATGTCCACAAAATAGCTTGTACACAAATATTTGTAGCAGTAGTATTTATAACAGCCAAAATGTAGAAGTAGCCCATATGTCCACCAACAAACAAAAGAATAAACAAAATGGGGCATATGAGGTTTATTACTCAGCCCTTACAAGAAATAAAATACTGATATGTACTATAATATGAGTGAACCTTGAAAACATCATGCTAAGTGAAAGAAGTTATTCATTCACAAAAGACCACATATTTTTTGATTACATTTATATGAAATGTCCAGAATAGGCAAACCTGTAGCTACTGAAGGTAGATTAATGGTTGCTTAAGGCAGGTGATAATGGGCATAAGAGAACAAGTAAGTTATAGCTAAGGTATACAGAGTGTGTGTGTGTGTGTGTGTGTGTGTGTGTGTGTGTGTGTGTGTGTGTGTGTGTTTTCTGAAAAGGGATTAAAAATATTCTAAAGTTGACAGTGGTGATGGTTGCATGTATCTTCAAGTGTACAACAAACCATTGGATTTCATACTTTAAATGGTTTAATTGTATAGCATGTGAATTTTATATCAATTAAAATGCCTAAAAAAGTTGTTAGAGGGTCAACTCTTACTGTTGACCTAAAAATTAACAAGTTAAAGTAGCACTTTGCTAAGAGCTTACTGTGTGACAGCCAAAAGGTGGCTAATTCTCCAGAGATTTTTGTTCTCCCTCAAAATCATGATAGTGGTCATACTGATCTCATAATGTAGATCAAGTAATAGCCATTGAGCAAGTATTTATTTAATAGTGACTTGTGTCTAGTACTATTCTGGATGAAATACTGCTATAGGTTTTATATTTGTTCCTTCCAAATCTCAAGTTGAAATTTAATTCCCAGGGTGGTAGTTTTGGAAGATGAGACTTAATAGGAAGTATTTGGGTCATAGGGGTGGATTCCTCATGAACTTTTTAATGTTCTCCCTTGGAGGCTTCTGAATTCTCACTAGTAGTTCCTGTGAGAGCTGTTTGTTTAAAAGAACCTGGCATCTCCCACTTCTCTCTTGCTTCCTCTCTTGCCATGTGATCTCTGCACAAGGTGGTTGCCCTTCACCTTCTTCCATGAGTGGAAGCAGCTTTTCACTAGATACTTTTCACTAGATACTTAATCTTATAGCCACCAGAATTATGAACCAAACAAACTTTTCTTCTTTATAAATTTATCATCCTCAGGTATTTCTTTACACCAACACTAAACAGACCAAGACAAATATGGATGTTGAAAAACTATGTCTAGCAATTTCTGAAAATTTTCTCAATGCCCCTTGTAATTTAACCAGTATAAAATAAATTATTAGTAAATTTAATTTTGTGCTGGCATACTGGGGGAAAATGAAATAATTTTTATGCATTTTAACAATATTTATCATAATTTCCATATAATATTAATAAAACTTTTGGAGAGACATGAGGATGGTTAATGCAAGTAGATTGGATAAAAGTAAATGATTGCTTTATATATGCTGTAGTGAGGAATAGATCTAAAAACTCATGTGTGAATAAATGCTGCTATTTAAAAACAGGTGGTAAGTTAAAGAAATAGACTACTGTAAATCCAGAAATATTTTGGGATGGGTAGTGCAGCAAAAATATTTTAGTGCTCTAAGCATACATTTTATTCTTACAGCAGGAATCACCATGGGAATGTCTTAATAAAACATTTTAAATATACTTGGGGAATTTCTGTGTCTTTGCTATTCTAGTATGGTCTGTGGAAAAGAAGGTACAAGTTTCAGTAAGAAGAATTGAGTATTGTATTTTTCATCAAAACAGCTTCTCCTAGGTTTAATATATAGCAATTTTTGCCTTTGAAATGAAATATAACTTGCTTTATACATTTATCTGAAGGCTTCATTTTTGTACTCACTAAAGTCTTCTCAAACAACTCTCTCATATCTCACTAAAATGTAAGACATAACCATGTTACATCATTTTGAAACATTAAGAATTAAGTAACAATTAAAAGACTACATGATTTGAAGATAGATTTGAATTCTGAGTGAACAGAGGTACATTTCTTGTCCTGGGAGTTTAATTTACTAATTCATAAAATGCTACTAATAATCTTTTCCTACATCACAGGAAAATAAAATTGAATTAAAAAGTTAAGTAAAAAAGTAATGTGGCATATAATAAAAGTTAGATGAATTGTTTTGTTACCATTGTTGATTCACATTTTTTAAAATTAATGATTCCAAAATACATAGAGGGAAGAAAGAGCTGACTTCTTAAATCTTCAACATTACAGATGAGCCGGGCTCTGTGGCTCAGCCTGTAATCCCGCGCCTTTGGGAGGCTGAGGTGAGTGGATTGCCTGAGCCCACGGGTTCGAGACCCGCCTGGGCAGGCGAGACCTCATCTCTACAATAAATCAAAAAATCAGCTGGGCGTGGTAGCGCGTGCCTGTAATTCCGGCTACTTGGAAGGCTGAGGTGGAAGGATCGCCTGAGCCCAGCAGGTCGAGGCTGCAGTGGCCAGGAGCGGCCACCTGCACTCCAGTCTGGGCGACAGAGTGAGACTCCAACTCAAAAAAAAAAAATACAGATGAACTAAGTAAATAGTTTGCATGTTATATGTTTTCTTTGAAGCCAGAAAATAATCTTTTTCCATTATTTTCTTTTATCTGTTCCTGATGGTATACAAATTGCATTAAAATCTACGTGCAAATCTTACGTATTGCTATAATGTGAGCATGTAGTGCTCGCCTCCTTTTTGGGACTGCTACCTAAGAACAGAGGGGAAAATACAAAATAAAGTTCATCAAATTTTGGTTGAAAAGGACATCAAGAAAAAGAACTGACTTTATTAAATGATTGCTGCGATGAACCAGTCCTAAATTTTCTGTTCCTTAACACCACAAATGTTTATCTCTCAGACATACCAAGCCCAAGGAGGACCGGCAGGTAGGTTACCTTTGACAGTGTCATTTGTGAACTCAAGTATCTTCCATTTCATAACATTACCATTCTCGAAGGCATCCGAGTCTTCTGATAGGTTATTTGTATCTGCTGGCAGACAAAGAGACAGAGGAGGATCATAGAATTGATTTTATGAATAAGAATGGCAAAGGCGCATGGGTCTTCACACACATTTCTTTGGCCAGAGCTCAGTCATGTGACTATACCTAATGGCAAAAGAAGCTGACAGTGTGGCCTAGCCTTCACACCCAGAAAAAAGAGGCAGGGACTTTTAGTAACCTTATAGCAGTCTGCCATGTATGTTATAGCATCGTTTCATAATGTAACTAAAAAGTTTAGGGATAGTAGTTTTGCTGGCCACAGGAGCAACTTAATTCAGGACAAAAACATCCTCATACCTGATTTTCTATTCCTCTCTCAAAGCTAGTTCATAGTCACACTCTCAAGATCCATTTGATGACAAGATGGATGGTAACAATTCTTGATCTACATTCCCTTTATCCTAACCTGTATGCATGCACACATGCTAGTTCAAATAAAGGAGCTGAACATGAACACCACTGGACTGAACTGAGTTACATACCTGCTCCTGACACATTCTCTGTGGACACAGAAATAAGATGTGCTAATTAGTTTTGGTCATGCGCTTCCTATGAGCCTTTTCCAAAATACAGGAATTTAGACTGTAAGTCATTCCCCAGAGAAAATTCAAAATATTATCACTGCATCAGCATGAATGGAGGCCAGACAAGAAAACAGATAACCTCTAGACCAACAGCTACCCTCCTTGGCTATGCTCTTTTGATTGAAGGAGGTGAGCATGAAAATAAGGAAGGGAGAAGTAGTTGGCAGTGATTTACAAAAATATAAGCCAGTGCAACCCCCTCAGGTCCCTTCCCACTGTGGGAGCTTTTCTGTCCTCTTAATAAATCCTGCTTGAAAAAAAAGAAAGAAAGAAAAAGTGCAAGTCAGGCCCACAGTTACTAGAAAGGTTGCCCAGGAACCAAGGCAGTATTATAACTCTATCTCAGTGAACCTCTGAGGAACTTTTGTGGCATTGTTAAAGTTTTTGAGTTGTTGTCTGTGCCTTTCCTCTTTTATCTGGCTGCCAAATCCTCAATTCTGTCTCATGTTCATACCTACCAAGAAACATCATCTGCTTGGCCCAATGCTAAAGCATAGTTTTCCATATGTAGTTGGTCTCGTAGACCAGTTATTTTCGGGAAAATTCCTTTTTTAATCCATTGTCTTTTCAACCTGGGTATCAGATGTAGGGAGAAGGGGAGGGGAACATGAACTAAGGGGAGAAAAAGCAGCCTTTGTGTCTGTCAGCAGTTCTTTCTTCCTCCTCACCAAGAAATGCTCTCTCAGTCCACTTGGGCACTCACGAGGTTAAGGTCACATCAGTTTGTAAGCACAGGGAGTTTATAACCATAGGCAATAAAAGTTTAAAGTTAGACAAGAAAAAGAAAAGCTAATGACTAGTAAAAAGGAACTCTTATGGTCAATTTTGAAAACCTTCTAAGAGACTATGACAAGGTTTGGGAATTTTCACTTCACAGAATCATTTTGGAAACAGACTTAAAGGCCGGGCGTGGTGGTTCATGCTTATAACCCTGGCATTTTGAGAGACCGTGGCAGAAGGATTACTTGAGCCCAGGAGTTCCAGACCAGTCTAGGAAACATAACAAGACCCTGTCTCACCAAAAAAAAATAAATCATAAAATTAGACAGGCATAGTAGCATGCACCTGAAGTCTAAGCTACTTGAGAGACTGAGGCATAAGGATCACCTGAGACCAGAAGTTCTAGGCTACAGGTAGCCATGATCTTGCCACTGCATTCCAGCCTGAGTGACACAGTACTGCACTCAAAAAAAGAGAGAGATTTAAGATATATTCTTGATCAAAGTTTTGTAGTTCATAAGATTTCTTTCGCACAAGTACTTCACACATACACACACTTCACACACACACACACACACACACACACACACACACACACGTGTGTATATATGGTTTATTTTAGTTATAGTATTTCTTATTGTTTCCTGCCTTTTCACAATTTCCTGCTAAAGTTTACTACCTACATACATTTAGATATGGCTTCAGGTTTTTTTCTTTTTTTCTTTTCTTTCTTTTAAAGATGTGGAGTACAATTCAGGGTTAGGTATACAAATGTTCACTACACAGATAACCTTGTTGATGAGGTATGCTCTCCCTCCCCTGGCAGTTTCCCTCAACTGCCAATTCCACTCCCCTCCCCTGGCAGTTTCCCACTACTGCCAATTCCTTTCTTATAGTATTATGATAACTGTTCAAAGTCTGCTTATGAGTGAGGATATATGGTACTCTGTTCTTTGTTTCTGTGATAGATCACTGAGTATGATAGACTAAATTCATTCAAGTTGCTGTGAGGTCTATATGTTTGTCCTTCTTTATGACTGCATAATATTCCATTGTATATATGTACCACATTTTTTTATCCAGTCCAGCTCCGAAGAGCAGCATGTTTGGTTCATAGTTTTGCTATTGTGAATAGAGCTGCAACAAACATGCCTATGCAGGTATGAGTTCCCAAGCCATTCTACCAAATATTCCCAATAGGGGGATAGTTGGGTCATATGGAAGGTCAATTGCTAGCTCTTTCAGGAATCACCACCCTGTCTTCCAAAGAGACTGCACTAGTTTGCAATGTAGAAGCATTCCTATTTCTCCACATCCTCACCAGCATCTGTGATTTGTTTTACTAATGAAGGCCATTCTTATTGCGATTAGGTGTTATCTCAGTGTGGTTTTGATTTGCATTTCTCTGATGATTAATGAGGCTGAGCACTTTTTCATGTGTCTGTTGGCTGCCTGTGTATCTTCTTTTGAGAAGTGTCTATTCATGCCTTTTGCCCACTTTTTAATGAAGCCATTTGGTTTTTTTCCTTTCAGAACGTTTGAGTTCTTTGTAGATCCTAGAGATTAGGCCTTTATCAGATATACAGTAGGCAAATATTTTTTCCTATCATGTGGGCTGACTCCCTGCTCTTTTGATGGTTTATTTTGCTATGCAGAAGCTTGTCAGTTTGATGAGGTCCCATTGTCTATCTTATCTCTTATGCTATGGGCACTTGGGGTTTTGATTAGGAAATGGTTGCCAGTTCCAATTTCCATAAGGGTGTCTTCTGCATTTTCTAAGATTCTTATAGTTTGAGGTTTTACGTTTAAGTCTTTGATCCATTTACAGTTAATTTTTGTGTATGGTGATAGGTAGGGGTTCTGTTTCAATCTTCGGCATGTGATCAATTTTCCCAGCACCATTTGCTCAATAGGTTCTCTTCTCCCCAGAGGTTGTTGTTGGAGGCTTTGTCAAAGATGAGTTGGTTGAGAAATTGAGGCTTTGCTTCTGGAATCTCTATATTGTTCCATTGGTCTGCCTGTTCTTGTACTAATACCAGGTTGTTTTGGTTATTGTAACCTTATAGTAAAGTTTGAAGTCTGGAAGTGTGATACCTCCTGCTTTGTTTCTTTTGCTAAGGATTATTTCGGCTATTCATGGTCGTTTATGTTTCCATATGAATTACTGTATTGTCATTTCCAGGTCTGAGAAGAATGATATTGGTAATTTAATGGGTACTGCATTGAATCTGTTGATTGCCTTTGATAGGATGGACATCTTAACAATGTTGATTCTTGCTATCCATGAGCATGGAATTATTTTCCATTTATTTGTGTTTTCTTGGATTTCTTTGTGCAGTGTTTTGTAGTTCTCATTGTAAAGATCTTTCACTTTTCTGGTTAGGAAGATGCCAAGGTATTTCATTTTTGTGTGGCTATTGCGAATGGCATTGTGCTTTTCATTTAGTTCTCCACCTGCTTCTTGTTGGTGTTTAAGTATGCAACTATCTTTTGCACATTTATTTTGTGCCATGAGATTTTGTCAAAGTCCTTTTCACTACAAGCAGGTTTTTGACAGATTCTCTTGGATTTTCGAAGTATAGGATCATATTATCAGCAAAGAGGGATAACTTGACTTCCTATTTTCCTATTTGGATACCCCTGATTTCCTTCTCTTGTCTAATTGCTCTATCTAGGAATTCCAACACAATGTTGAACAAGAGGGGTGAGAATGGGCAGGCTTGTCTTGTTCCAGTTTTCAGGGGAAATGTTTCCAGTTTCTGTCCATTTAGCAATATGCTAGCTGTGGGTTTATCATAGAAGGCTCTTACTATTTTGAGGTATGTTCCTTCTACATCTAGGTGTTTGAGGGTTTTTATCAAAGCGGTGTTGGATGTTATCAAAATCTTTTTCTATATCTAATGATGCAATCATGTGGTTCTTGCTTTTATATGTGTTGATGTATTTAATTTCATTTATGGTCTTGCGGATGTTGAGCCATCCCTGCATCCTGGGGATGAAGCCTACTTGGTCATGGTGGTTGAGTTCTGAGATGTATTTTTGGATCCATTTGCTAGAATCTTGTTGAGGATTTTTGCATCTATGTTCACAAGCAACATAAGCCTGTGGTTCCCTTTTTTTGTTGGATCTTTACCTGGTTTGGGTATCAGTATGATGTTAGCTTCATAAAATGATTTGGGGAGAATTCCATCTTTCTCAATTGCCTAGCATACTTTCAATGGGAATGTTATCAGCTCCTCCTTGTACGTTTTGTAAAACTCTTCAGGATAGTCATCCGGTCCAGGGCCCTTTTTTTTTTTGTAATTAGTTTTCTATGGCAGAGTCAATTTCCTGGGTAGTTAATGGTCTATTTGGTGTCTCAATATCGTCTTGCTTCAATCTGTGGAGGTCGTGTGATGTCAGAAAGTCCTCCATTTCATTTAGGTTATCAAGTTTGTTTCCATACAGGTGTGCATAGTAATCTCTGATAATCTCTTTTATTTCTTTAGGGTCAGTTGTGATTTGATCATTTATATTTCTGATTGTGATTATTTGGGCTTTTTTTCTCTTTTTTGTTGGTCATTCAGGCTAAGGTTACATCAATCTTGTTAATTATTTCAAAGAACTAGTTTTTTGCTTTGATGATATTTTCTATGATATTTTTGTCTTCTATATCCCATATTTGGGCTCTTATTTTGGTGATCTGGATTCTTCTGCTAAAGTTAGGGTTCTGGTGGTTTTCTCTTTACAACTCCCTTAGGTGATTTGTTAGACTGTCAGCTTGTGAGTTTTCCATTTTCTTGATGTGTGTTCATAGAGATATAAATTTCCCACTTAAATCTGTTTTCATGACATCTCGGAGGTTTTTGTAAGATCTCTTCATTTTCATTTGTTTCCAGGAATCCTTTAATTTCTGTTTTGATCTTGGAGTTGACCCAGGAGTTTTTCAGCATCATGCTGTTTAGTGTCCATGTCTTTGTGGGCTTTGGGGAAATTTTGTTGGTGTTGATATTTATTTTTATTCTACTGTGGTCAGAGAAGGTGCATGGCAAGATTTCAACTTTATGGAATTTGTTTATGTTTTATTTATGGCCAAGAATGTGATCAATCTTGGAGTACATTTCATTTGGTAATGAGTAGAATGTATATTCTGTGGTTGCTGGGTGAAATATTCTGTAGGTATCTATTAAGCCCATTTGGTCAAGTGTCAAATTTACGTTGTGGATCTCCTTGTATATATTTTACCTCAGTGATCTATCAAGGGCTGTTAGTGGGGTATTCAAGTCCCCTGCTATAACTGTGTTAGAGTAAATATCTTTTTTTTAGTTTACTTAGTAGTTGCTTTATAAATACTGGTGCTCCTGTGTTACATACATATATGTTTTGTTTTTGTTTTTGTTTTTGAGTTGGAGTCTCACTCTGTCACCCAGACTGGAGTGCAGTGGCCACTCCCAGCCACCACAACCTCGACCTGCTGGGCTCCGGCGATCCTTCCGCCTCAGCCTTGCGAGTAGCAGGAACTACAGGCGTGCGCTACCACACCCGGCTAATTTTTTGATTTATTGTAGGGATGAGGTCTCACCTGCCCAGGCGGGTCTTAAACCTGCGGGCTCAGGCAATTCACTCACCTCAGCCTCCCAAAGGCACGGGATTACAGGCTGAGCCACCAAGCCTGGCTTACATATATGTTTAGGATGGATATTTCTTGTTAATAGATTGAAACTTTTATCCTTATGTAGGATCCTTTTGTATCTTGTTAATTTTTGATAGTTTAAAGGTGGTTTTGTCTGATATTAAGGTTGTGACTCTTGTCTTCTTTTGTGATCCATTTTCCTAGAAACTCCTTTTCCATCCTTTAACTTTGAGTCTGTGTGCATCCCTTGTGTTGAGATGAGTTTCCTGAATGCAGCAAATAATTGGATCATGGTTTCTTATCCAGTTTCCCATTCTGTGTCTTTTCAGTAGTGAACTTAGTCCATTTGTTTTCAGTTTGATTATTAAAATGTGATTGTTTATTCCTGTCATGAGGCTTTTATAAAGTTTTCTCTTTGTTAGCTTGTTTTCTTTTAGCTTTGGAATTGATGTATGTGTGTGTTTTCAAGTTTGTCATTGCAATGTAATCTCTGTTGATTCTGTACTCTACTGTTCTCTTGGGAATTGTGGTCATTTTTTTTTTCTTTCTTCTATGCTTAATACTTTTTAAGTGTCTCCTATAGAGCTGGTATGGAAGCTGCGATAATCACTTAAGGATGGGATGTCTGGGAAGGATTTCAGTTCTCTATCATGGATGAAGCTGAACTTGGCTGGTTAGGAAATTCTTGGTTGAAATTTTTTATCTTTGAGGACTTTGAATATTGGACTCCAGTCCCTTCTTGCTTGTAGTGCTTCTGCCAATAAGTCTGTTGCTGGTCTGATTGGTTTTCCCCAGTAGGTAGTCTGACCTTTCTCTCTTGCTGTCTTTAGGATTTTTTTTCTTTTGTACCCACTTTGTGTAGGCAAATTGCTATATGTCTAGTTGTTGGTCTTCTCATTTGATGTCTTGTGTGGGTTCTCTGTATGTCTTGTGTTTGGTTGGTCACATCTCTGGTGAGATGGGGAGAATTTTCTTGGATAAACTCTTGGAATACTTGTTCCAAGTTATTCTCAATTTCCCTTTCTTCTTCTGGGACACCAATCAGGTGTAGATTCAGCTTATTGATATAATTGCACATCTCTTGTAGGCTTTGTTCTTTCTTTTTGAGTTTTCTTTCTACGCTTTTTACAGATTGGGTTAATTCCATGTTCTGGTCTTGAAGTTCTGAGATTCTTTCTTCTGCTAGGTTAATTTGCTTTCCATGCTTGTTATCTTGTTATTTATTTCCTGGATGAAATTTTTTACGATCCAAATCTCTCTTAAAAGTGCTTTCAGTGTAGTATCTTGTCTTTCTTGAGTCTTATTCACTCTTTCCATCATTCGCTGATCCCTGTCATAATCTGGGGCCATTTGTTGCTGACTTCCATTGTTTGGACTCCAAGGTCTGATTTTTCAGGTATTTTCTCTTTGTTACACTTGAAAATGCCTGTGGTCTTCCACTGGTTTTTCCTCATTTGTGACAGATCTCTTGCTTTTCTCTTTAGTTCCATTATTCAGTGGCATTGGGAGAGGCTTTCACTTCTGATGTTTGCTCAGCCCTCTATTCTTCCCTGATCCAGGCTCTGGATATTATCTTTTCTTTCCTTTTTTTTTTGAGTAGGAGTCTCACTCTGTCACCCAGACAGGAGTGCAGTGGCTACTCCCAGCCACCGCAGCCTCGACCTGCTAGGCTCTGATGATCCTTCCACCTCAGCCTTCCAAGTAGCCGGAATTACTGGTGCACACTACCACGTCCAGCTGATTTTTTGATTTTATTGTAGAGATGAGGTCTCACCTGCCCAGGAAGGTCTTGAACCCGCAGGCTCTAGCAATCCACTCACCTCAGCCTCCCAAAGGCATGGGATTACAGGCTGAGCCACCAAGCCTGGCTTGGATATTTTCTATTTTGAAACAGGATTGTGGGTGGGAAGCTTTGCTGTCTCTTGTAGGTTTTAAAGTTGAATAAGTAGAGAATGGGAAGCTAGGATTCAGAAACTACATGCAAATCACAATGTTCACTGACTTTGGTGTGTGTTCTCTGATACCCACTCCCCACTATACAATGAGTACATGTGTGTACCCTGAGTCCAAGATACAGCAATAGCAATGAGGAGAACAGAGAAAAGCAGAATAAAATAAGATGGAAAAAAAACACACAGAACAATAAAAGTGGAAACCAAAGCAAAATACTGCTGAACACACACACACACACACCAAAGCAAACTGTAATAACAACAAGGTGAAATGAAACAAAAAAAAACCCAGGAAAACTAAGCACACACACACACATACCTAGCACAAAATGGAGAAGAAAAAGAGAAAAACCCGAAAGGAAAGAAGAATAGGAATTCAGATTGAACACTCACACATATATTCACAACCACGTTAAACTATAAACAACAAAAAAAAGGAAGAACAAAAGAGCAAAAGTAAATCAACAATAAGGACAAAAAACCTCCAAAATAACCTGAAAGATGAACACTCAATCATTCTCATACACACACAAACAGAAAACAAAAGAAGAAAGAAAAAGAAAAGAAAAAGGGGGGGAAATGCAGATCAAATTCTCACATACACATTCATGCACAAAGGAAAAATATTTTAAAAATAGAAAAACTAACAAAAAGACAAAAAATAAAAATAAAAATAAAACATACAAAAAAGAAAAAACCCTGCCATCTTGTGGCAAGTTCTGTAATTGTTCCTCTGGTCTGCTTCTCTACAGAGCTTCCGCCTCTTTCACTTTCTCCCCAGTGTCCAGGCCAGGGAAGGAGGATGTGTGCAGTGGAAGTGGGTGGAGCTGCAGTCCTCACCTCCCACTCTCGTATGGTCAGGGGGATCCCCTCCAGTGGGGATCTCTTCCCCAGGTATGTACTTGTGGGGGGCCTCTCCTGGAATGGAGTTCTACTGAGGCTGACATCCAGGTTCTGCCTGGTTCGTCCTTCTTAGTCGTGCCCCAACTGTGTGGGTCTGACGTTCAGAGTATTGCTGGGGAGGAGGGGGTTGGATCAGTCCCAGACTCACCACTGATCTCTTTGGAGGTCTTCTTCGTCCTTTTCTGGCCACACCCTTTGTCCTGAGGCTGAATCAGTGTGGGGGGTGGGGTGCCTGAGACTCAGCACTTGTGTGTTCCTCCACAGTTTATGCTTTCGGGATATTCCCTCTGGGTCACGATCAGCCATCAGCCTATGACTAGTTGATCCACCGATCACGGAGATCGGGACTGCTTCTCCCTGGTGAGCAAGCCAGAGCATTTTTTCTGTCCCATTTTCAAGATGGTGGCAGGATGCCTTTTACATCTTCTCTGGTGGGACTCTGCCTCTGGGCTCCCTCTGTAACCCTTGCTGCCAGTGTCCAGCCAGGTGCCGCAGTGGTGAGGCAAAGCCTAGAGTTGGTAGTCTCTCCCCATTGCTTCTTTGCAGGAAAATTTTTGTCATCTTAAAAAAAAAATTGCACTCAGCTTCTGCATCCTGGGAAGCTCTAGGGTCCCTCTAGGAGAGCCCTCACTGCTTGCTCCTGAGCCCTCACTCAGTCAACCACTCACACGCCCACTCACTCACCAACACATACACATAATTTTCCATACACTCACTCATTCACACCAGGAATCGCATTGTCTGTTTGGCTCTGCTGCCATCTTCCTGACACCCCTCCGGTATCAGTTTCAATTTAGCATAACATGATGGGTTCTTATGTAGCCCAAATTATTAGGGACAAATTGTTTAAACAGAAAAACCATTAATTACATATTCAGGGAGAACATTTAGCAGCATTATGTAAAAGAAAACAAGTTTCTTATCAACTTAGAAATCCAATTTTTAGTTAATTTCACCATCAGGAAGTAGCATTTCAAACCTTGACTTAAAAGCTTGAAAACTTTTTAACAAGCAAGAAAAGACTTCAATTCACAAGTGAAGGTTTTTGTTTGTTTGTTTCAAATATATATAGCAGTAATCAAGTTGTGCTGGAAAATAGAGAAGTTTGAGAGTAATAAATAATTAGATACTGGTGTTTTGTAAAAAATGTCAGTGTATGTAATTTAAAGATTGTTGTATGTCAATTTGAGGCTGAAAGTTATTTATATTTATTTTCACTAAACGTGACTGTGAGATCAAACTTGAGGGATTTTTGTTTATTGTCTTTTTCATTTTAAGATTTAATAAACTTCCATTTAATTGCTTCCAATTTTGTTTTTTTCCACTTAAAACAGCAGAAACAAAAGACTATCCCTCATGAAGCAAACTTATCTGAAATAGAAACAACCATTTGAGAGCTTCCCTTTAAGACATGCCATCAATGATTTCCCCCTCACCAAGTTCTGGGGTTCTGACTCTGTAGAAAGGTATAATAATTCCACATCTCTGCCAATATCCCCTCTTCATAAACTGTCAGAGAGTTTCTAGGGATAGCAATTAACAGTTGTCCAGAGGTCAGATACCTCTGGGAAAGGAAATGGCTCGAATCTAGGTATTTCTGATGGACTGAAATCACCTCAGAGAAATTCGACGGTCATTGAAGAACACCAGAAGCAAAATCCCTCTAAGGGAGGCAGCCTCCACTGGCCCCTTAGGGTCACCACCTAGGGTGGAGAACAGCTGATTCTGGACACAGTATATGGCCAATGGCAAAGCGCATCTGCCTCTTATCTCTACTCCACTACCCAGTTATCCTGACACAGGGACAAGGATTAGGGAGAAAGGCTATCTGGGGATAAATTCAAAGAGCTGCCCAAGAAAGGCTCAAACCCACTTTGATAAGAGGAAAATACCCGAATGCAATGGGCAGGCATAGACTCTCCAGGCTTCCTGTCCACCTGATTTCAAGGTAATGTCTTCCTTACTTCCACATTAATTTCTTCAAGGACTGCCCAAGTATTCAGCTTAACTGAGTTTAGCACCACAAGATGGAGAGCAACACTGAGGTCTTCAACAGGAGGATCAGATTTCAGAGTGTTCAGCTGTCTTTGAGGTTTTTATTTCTCTTGGGTATTAGTACCTAGGCCTGAACTTCTGGATTGAATTAGAACTTGTCCCTTACATAGGAAAGAAGACAGTCACGAAAAAGAAGAAAAGTAGGCTCTCAACCTGCAGATTACAAAATGAGGTATTGATCCTGGAGGCCAAGAGAAAAGTTACTCAATTTTGTGCCCCAAACCAACGAATTGGAATATGCAACAGCTATAGGAAGCTTGTAATTCTGTAAGGTGAGTTCAGCCATTCATAACCAATCTTTTGATTATGTTCCCAGATTTCAAATTGAAGGATCCCATTATCCACAATTAGAGACAGATATCTGGACTCTGTAGATCCTGTATTATTATTTTAATTCGGATTCTGAGCATTGGCCAAAATCATATGAGCTGTGATGTAAATTCACAAACTTATTCCTTCTTCAGGGTACTTCATGTTACTCACATTAGAAATACTCCACAGAAACAATGCCAAGCCTGGAATTCAGTGTTAAGAAAAAAAAAAAAGGAAGAAAAAAATTAATGCTATAAAAATTCTGCTTACTAAAGAGAAATAAATGAAGGTGGTTTTCTGAAGTCTGCATTTTAAACATAAACAGATCTTCAAAATTCCCCTCTGAGATTCTTTCAGTATGTTAACACATTCTCTTGAAGCTTACAGTTTATTCTTTGAAAAATTAGCCCAAAGAGTAGCACATTGAGCCTCAAAAGAATACTTTAAAATGGTTTTTCCCTGGGCATGAAATTTTTTTAAGGGGCTAAAATAAAAGATAGTGAAGGTAAGTTTGCATTAAGCCCCCAAAGAACATTGTTGAATTAAATTATTAGTTTGTGTAAAGAGTTTACATTCATATTTGGGAACACTTAAGAATGAGAAGTAACAAATTCCAGATTCATTAATAATAAGCCTGAGGTTTCAAAAATCGGCACTGTAATTTTTAAACTTATTTTTATTTTTTATCTTGAACTTTTCACGACTTTCCACAAAAGACTTTAAGATCATTTGCAACTTTTGACTGAAACATTTATGTCACATCTGTATTAAGAATATTTAAACATATTTGGTTTGTTTGTTTTTGAGACAGGGTCTCACTCTGTCACCCAGACTGGAGTGCAGTGATATCTCACTGCAGCCTCAACCTCTTTGCTACAAGCAATACACCTCCCTCGGCTGCCCAAAGTGCAGTAATTACAGCCGGGAGCCACCACACCTGGTCTATCTCAAGAAAAATATTAAGTGAATCCTCTCCAGCCTTACTCCAAACTCTAAACTACCAGACTACACCACAGAATTTGAAGATCAATTCCAATGGATGCATCTGCATGATGTGTCTACCATGCAGCAGGAACTTTGGGGGCAGGAAGACAACTGAGACTTCATTCCTGATATCAAACTGCCCATAAACTCATGGGTAAGCATGATATACATAAAAATAATACATGATGAAATAGCCAAAGTGTAAGAAATGGTTATTGGAAATAGGAGCAGAGAGAAATTCTTTTAGGTGGGGATGGGGAAATATAATCAGGGAATGATTGAGAAGAGTAAGAATTAGGTCTTAAGAAAATTATCCTCCGAACCAGTTCCAATTCTACTGTCTATGCAGATAGAAGTGGTGAATGATTATAAAGGGGGAAGCCACAGGATATGTGTGTGCAAATGAAAGCATTAAGGAAGGAGTGTAGCATGCAAGGAGTCCTAAGGAAGGAGAAAATAATAATCCCTGATTTCTGAGTTTTCAAATCTATCCTCCCATCTGATTTTCACGATAAAAACAACTATGGAGACCTGAGACTTTAAAGAAATGAATGCCTTGCTTAACTAGTTCACACATTTGATAAGTGATAAGACTAAACTTAAACCTAAGGCATAGGACTCTTTCTCTATGCTGTCCTGCAAAAAGAGAGGACAGGCAGAGGGAACTAAAGAATGACAAATGTTTATTAAGAATATTAAGGCCAGGCATGGTGTCTCAACCTGTAGTCCCAGCACTTTGAGAGGCCAAGGTGAGAGGATTGTCTGAGCCCGGGAATACGAGATCAACCTGGGCAACTTGGCAAGACCTTGTCTCTACAATAAATCAAAAACACTAGCCAGCATGGTGGCGATCGTCTGTAGTTCCAGCTACTTAGAAGGCTGAGGCAGAAGGATCGCCTGAGCCCAGCAGGTCGAGGCTGCGGTGGCCATGAGCATGCCACTGCACTCCAGCCTGGACAACAAGAATGAGACTCTAACTTGAAATATATATATTAAAGTAGGAGCAAGAGGATGTTTGATTTTCCAGGTAAGAAATTAATACACTATGTGGTTTTATTTTTCTGAATGTTCTTAAATTTAGAAGTGCATGAAGTTATTCTTGTGTATTGGTTAACTAAATTAGCTGGTCCCTAGGCAAGATGGTCACTAGTTGATTTGATGTCTTGTGGCCAGAATATTCTCTTTAATAAGGCAGAACTATATGGACACTCGTGCATAGACAAATATTAAGTGGAATGATTTTTCTTTCCATTACAACTCTCACTTCTCTTTTTTGGGCAATAAATAAGAAATTGGGGGGCATTTTTTAACAATAGAATTTTGGCAGTGCCACAGATGTGTACAGAGATGCTGCGGTTCAATTGGATTTATCTTATAATTTATTTCAAAATAGTATACTAACAGGTTTTAGCACCTAACTTGTGTGTTGCTATATTTTAATACATGCTAAAAGTGAAATAGGCAATGATCTTGTTTACTCAATTATCGTTTCAAATACTTATAGATTTCTGGAGTTAAAGAGTATGCCTCAATCCTTATTCAGAGCAGCAACTTCTTTTTTTTTTGAGTTGGAGTCTCACTCTGTCACCCAGACTGGAGTGCAATGGCATGTTCCCGGCCAATGCAGCCTTGACCTATTGGGCTCCAGCAGTCCTTCCACCTCAGCCTTCCACGTAGCTGGAACTACAGGCGTGCGCTACGACACCTGGCTAATTTTTGATTTATTGTAGAGACGAGGTCTTGCCAAGTTGCCCGGGCTGGTCTCGAACCTACGGGCTCAGATAATCCACTTACCTCGGCCTCCCAAAGTGCTGGGATTACAGGCTGAGCTACTGAGCCCAGCCCTAGAGCAGCAACTTCTAAACCAGTGTGGCCATCAGAATCATCTGCAGGGCTTAATTTTAATGTTTCTCCTTCTCTCCTGCCACGAACATCTAGAGGGGAAGATTCCCACTCAGAGTTATAAAGCTTCTTGAATGAGTCTAATGATCAGCAACGCATGATAAATACCAAATTCAATACCCTAGTCATAGAAGGAGACCAATTTAAAAGCATTAGAAATAATTACTTAAAGGATAATTAATGCCTTTATAGTCATCAAATAAAGGGATGACATTGGATATACGTTATTCATTAGTGTATATATTCTAAGGAAGAATGGGGTCTGTAAGCCATCAACTGCTCAAGCTAAATGTATGCCAAAGATGTCTAGATCCAGAGAGTAAAGTTTAGATCCTTACAACTCCAAGTGTAGACTGCAGACCAGTAGCACAGTCATCAACTGGAAACTTATTAGAAATTCAGGCCCACCCAAACCTACTGAATCACAATTTGCATTATAACAAAATCCCCAGGCCACTTGCATGGATAGAAAATTTTAATAAGCCTTAGGGCAGCAGTTCTCTATGTTGGTTGCATTCTAGAATCACCTGAGGCATTCTTTAAAATTCCGATTCCTTTTGAGAAGTGTCTATTCATACCTTTTATCCACTTTGCAATGGGGCTGTTTGGTTTTTTTCTTTTCAGCACGTTTGAGTTCCTTGTAGATCCTAGATTTTATGCCTTTTTCGGATGTACGTTTGGCAAATATTTTTTCCCAGTCTGTGGGCTGTCTCCCTGCTCTTTCAGTGGTTTCTTTGACTTTGCAGAAGCTTGAAAGTTTGGTGAGGTCCTATTTGTCTATCTTATCTCTTATGGTATGGGCACTTGAGGTTTTGGTGAGGAATTGGTTGCCAGTTCCATTTTCCATGAGGGTGTCTCCTGCATTTTCTAAGGTTCTTATAGTTTGAGATTTTACTTTTAGGTCTTTGATTCACTTAGCGTTGATTTTTGTGTATGGCGATAGGTAGGGGTCACACGAGCAGCCAACAGATACATGAAAAAATGCTCAGCCTCACTAGTCATCAAAGAAATGCAAATTAAAACCATAATGAGATACCACCTAACTCCAGTCAGGATTGCTGTCATCAATAACTCAGAAAATAACAGATGCTGGAGAGAATGCAGCAAAAAGGGAACACTTTTACATTGTTGGTAGGAGTGTAAACTAGTACAGCCTCTGTGGAAAACAGTGTGACAATTCCTAAAAGATCTAAAAATTCACCTCCCATACGACCCCTCCATACCCCTACTGGGAATATACCCGGAGGAACTCAAATCACTCTGTGATAAAGATATCCGCACACACATGTTTATTGCAGCATTATTCACAATAGCAAAAACATGAAACCAACCATGCTGCCCATCGAAAAAGGACTGGATAAAAAAATGTGGTACATATACATGATGAAATATTATGCAGCCATAAAGGACAAAATTATGAACTTCACAGAAACTTGGATGGACTTAGAGTCTATAATACTGAGTGATCTATCACAGAAACAAAGAACAGATTATCACATGTTCTCACTCATAAGCAGACCTTGAACAACAATCGTAATATTGTAAGAAAGGGATTGTCAGTAGTGGGAAGCTGCCAGGGAAGGGAGGGGTGCACCTTATCAGCAAGGGTACCTGCATAATGAACATTTGTATACCTAACCCTGAATTGTACCCCACATATTTAAAATTAATAAAATAAAATAAAATGCCAATTCCAAGGTCCCACCCCAGAGCAATTATATAAGACTCTGGGAATGAAGTTTACCCAACTGGCATTTTAAAATCAGTTAGTTATGTTTGTCCCATAATAACATAAAAGAAGACTTTTCTCTAACTTTGTTTTGGTAAGACAGCAAAGGCCTCCCTCCACAAATTTGAAAATGGAGTTCTATGTGCCCTTCTAGTGCCCATATGTGGGACAATTTCTTCTCTCCATGCACTGGCAGAGGATAGACTTACAGCTCTGACACTCTGTGTCCACTTGGGCCCATTCCTTCATTTCTTCTTATGGTGTGAGATCAGAGTGTGGCTTCACGTGTAATGGAAGTATGACAAATTCCTCCTGATGAACCACATCCTCCAATGATCAGTGCCTCTCACTGTGGCAAGCAGTTCAGTCAGAATCTGTTTCTTTCACTTCACCTGAGGATAAAAAAAATTTTCATCCTTTTTTTTTTGTGCAGATGGAAGAATGAAGCTAATACTTACAATTATATTGTCTCATCTTAAGACATCAATTTTTTTTTCGTTTAGAGAGACAAGAAAAAAGTAAATGTTTTATTCACACATAACTTTTTTTCTAATATTAAAAATGAGTATAGCTTTAAAAATAAAAATGTACCATGATAGAATTTTATGGAGTCTTGAGTTTTACCAAATTCAAGGTCAGATAATATGTTCAAACTCATAAAACAGAATGTTCAATATGTCGATGCAAATTCCTCAGATGCAGACGGGGTTGTCAGAGGGCACCGTTTAAGTGGCATGAAGCATTAGATGTTACTGAGTTGTCATGAGACATTAATCTCTACACTTTTCTCCTTCTGAACTCCCATTAAAAGATTGCTAATTTTGAGAAGAGGGTTTATTTTTGTTTTGAAAGATTTCTCATAGTAACTGCTGAACGGCCCACCATACCCCTTCCCACATTACATAGTAAAGGACTCAAAAAATAATAAAAATTGCCGTCTCATTTTAAAAAAGCATAACCTCATCATATCTACTTATACTCCTCCAATGGGCTACAATTTACATAGTATATTTGCATATATCGCCATATTTAATACTCATAATGGCTCTGGGTCATCATCTTTTTTTTAAATAGACCTTTCTTCAACCAAGATCTAAATCTATCTATTTGTTTATTTATATTTTAAGGTGTACAATTCAGGGTTAGGTACAAAAGTGGTCAGCATGCAGGTAAAGTGTGGTACTCTTATTGATGTTATATGTCCCTCCTCCCCTGGCAGGTTCCCACTACTGCCAATCCCTTTCTTATAGTATTATTATAAATGTTCAGGGTCCACTTATGAGTGAGTACATGTTGTACTCAGATCTTTGTTTCGTGATAAATCACTGAGTATTATAGATGCTAATTCCATCCAAGTTGCTGCGAGGGTCATTATCTTATTTTAATTTATAGATAGAAAAGCCAAAATAATGTTAATGTCTCATGTACACACAGTAATTTGAGGTCACTTACCCTTGAATTACTGCTCTCAAATAATTGAAGAGTCAAAGCTACTCTCAAGTTCTAAAAGTGATTTGGGAGTACATGCTAAGCAGATGGTTAGGCACAGTGTTTGGGCAAAGAAGAACAGCCAAAACACAAGATAGCCTCATTCCTCAACAAGTTGGGAGCTTACTTGGTGAGGAAAAAATCATTAACTGTTAGATAGCAACACGTAGAGTAGCACTATGAATAATTCAGATAAGGAAAATTTTAGGATAGAAAATGACAAACAAAAGGAAAAAGAACCCTGAAATAGAAGATGAGGTCCAAATCCTAACTTCACTACTTCACACCGCAGTAAATTCTGGGACTCACTGTATTCAAATGGACAGGGGAGACTCACTTAAACCATCAACAAAGGCTCCTCTGTGGCTCACATGGACTGTTTGGGGTAAACTGACTTCATGTCACATGTAGAACCCAAGCTGGTCACTGCAGATGAATAGGATTTGAATACTAAAATGACCTTAGAGAAGCAGCCTTGAGAAGCCTGGGGTAATTTGTAATGCAGCAGAAATTTCAATTCTGACATCCTTACTGTAATACTTCTCTGAGTCATAATAGCCCTCTGCAGCTAACGTAGCTTGAAGTCGATTAACTGCAGATACTAATTCTGAGTGCTCTTGGTTCAAAGTGCACTTATGGGCTGCATAAATTCCCTCACTACCATTTACTGGTATTATAGTACTTATCACATGGTAGTCCAGTTATTTGTGAGCATATCTGAATGCAGAATTAAACGACAGGGGCAGGGACTGTTTTTTGTTCTGTTTTTGTTATTGTTGTTTAGTTCGTCTTTGAAATCCTCTCTGGATTTAGTCCATGGCCTCATGCCTAGTAAGGTGCTAAATAAAAACTAGCAGAGTTTGATCCATTGCTCAACAGAATCAGAGAGAAGCAAGGTGCAGAGCAATGCTCATCAAGGAACTTCTGCAATCCTTCTGTCAACTGGTCTGTCTCTCACTTTTTTTTCTCAATTCCAAGGGAGGAACAAGAAAGGAAGAGTCCAAGGAATAGCCAGATAAGGGGCGTTATGGGTTGTTTATTTATACTAGGGGTTGCAAAATGACAGTTTGAAGGACAAGTTTAACCCAGAATAGTTTCGAGTTTGGCCACAACACAGCAGTGTTGTGCAGTTAACCACAAGCTCACCTATCCCTATGGTGATGTGTTGTCACCACTTTCCATTCCTGCCCCTGAAATCATTTGAGTTTGTAAGCCCAAACATAGAAAAAAATCAGAAGCAAGAAAAAAATTAGATATAACATCTGTCTGCTTGCCGATTCAATTGACAAACAATTGTGTTATTTGAGAGCCTTTCAAACACTTTTTTTTTTTTTTTTTTTGAGTTGGAGTCTCACTCTGTCACCCAGACTGGAGTGCAGTGGCCGCTCCCGGCCACCACAGCCTCGACCTGCTGGGCTCCGGCGATCCTTCCGCCTCAGCCTTCCGAGTAGCTGGAAATACAGGCGTGCGCTACCACGCCCGGCTGATTTTTTGATTTATTGTAGAGATGAGGTCTCGCCTGCCCAGGCGGGTCTCAAACCCGCAGGCTCAGGCAATCCACTCACCTCAGCCTCCCAAAGGCACAGGGTTACAGGCTGAGCCACTGAGCCCAGCTCAAACACTTTTAAGATGTTTTAAACAATTAAATCGAACACAGTTTAACTGAGCAAAGAATGATCTGCAAATCGGACAGCCCCAAGAATCACGGTAGATTCAGAAAGACACCAGTGAAGCCACATAGTGGAAGATTTATGAACAAAGAAAGAAAAGTGACATACAAAAAATGAAAGTGAGGTGCAGAAACAGCTGAATTGGTTCAGTATTTACCTTATTTGAACACAGCTTGAACAGCTGGACACCTTTTATTGGCTGAAACTCAGTGATTGACACAAGAAAAGGTTAGTCTACTTATATATCAGTTAAGGTTACAATCCACTGTTTACAGAGAAATCTTTGTACTAAAGTATGTAAGGAGACAGTTTTAAGCCAGACTTCATTTATAAACTCCCCTCATTTGGTCATTCTCTAAATTTCGAGAGTTAAACCAAAACTTTAGGATTGATGTTACCCTGTCACCATCATAACTGTACTTCTTTGATCTCAAATCTCATTGGGAAATAGCAGAACAGTGGGTTTTGTAAGATGGAAACAAGGACTTTAGTTTACTCTTTTTGTAAGGTTTAGAATATAAAGAAGCTCTTTGAGCTAGAATCTCTTTTTTTTTTTTTTTTTTTGAGTTGGAGTCTCACTCTGTCGCCCAGACTGGAGTGCAGTGGCCGCTCCCGGCCACCGCAGCCTCGACCTGCTGGGCTCAGGCGATCCTTCCGCCTCAGCCTTCCGAGTAGCCGGAATTACAGGCATGCGCTACCACGCCCAGCTGATTTTTTGATTTATTGTAGAGATGAGGTCTCGCTGCCCAGGTGGGTCTCGAACCCGCGGGCTCAGGCAATCCACTCACCTCAGCCTCCCAAAGGCGCAGGATTACAGGCTGAGCCACCGAGCCCGGCTCTCTTTTTTTTTTTTTTTTTTTTTAAGTTGGAATCTCACTCTGTCACCCAGTCTGGAGTGCAGTGGCACGCTCACGGCAACCGCAGCCTTGACCTGCTGGGCTCAGGCAATCCTTCCACCTCAGCCTTCCAAATAGCTGGAACTACAGATGCGCACTACCATGCCCGATTTATTTTTTATTTTTTTTATTTTTAGAGACGAGTTCTCACCAAGCTGCCCAGGCTGGTCTCGAACCCCTGAGCTCAGGCAATCCTCTTGCCTTAGTCACCCAAAGTACTGGATTACAGGCTTGAGCCACTGCACTCAGTAAGAATCTCCTTTTTACTGGGGACAGGAGGGCAGATACAGCAACCTAGTCTGTTTTAGGACCCACATGCTTCCTTAATATTTTAGTTTGATTATGTTGCATTTACCATAAGTGACTTTATTTTGGTTTTATCTGGTCTATTGTGGCCTGGTGTATAAGTTCAGCCAAAAACAATGGCCTCCCAACCACAATTTTGTTTAAAAATGCTCCCTCTTTTTGGTTAGGTTACCACTTAGGTGTGAGTGAGACTCAGGACTTTAGTGTCACTCCCAGTTAACACCATTTTGGGCTACTAGTCTCAGCATATCATTTATAGATTATAGTGTCCTCGTGGTCTCAGATTTTGTTGACTTTTTGTCATTCCAGTTGAAGAGAGACAATTTGATAGTCTACTAATGGCTGCATGCAAACATTTAAAACTGTTGAGAAGAAACAGCATCCAGGGAGACTACTAATATGAGTGACAGAAGATAATGCCAAGAGTTTGGAGTATGCATCTTAGCCAGGGTCCCCATGAACCAAACTAACTAAAATCAAATAGATCAAAGATAAAGAGTCCACCCATTTGAACCAAGGAGATTATTTGTTAATTCCCTGTGTCTGCATTTCTGAAATACCCTATGTCTTTCTCCATGTGTAACAAGAAGTGTCAGCAATGGCACAAATACACCTACTTAGCCAGTAAGTAATCCAGAGCAATTCTATTATTTAGCACAACTTAGCAAGAGAATTTAAGAAATTTGCAACCATAGTCATTACAATAGAATCTTCTATAGAGCCTATTATGAGAAATAAATTTCTAATTATTGCCTCATATATACCAAATATATAGAATAAAGAAATCTAATAAATAATGTCCACCCAGAAGAGTGAAATCCTCTTGGTAGTGTTCTCTTTAACCTATAATGCAGATCAACAGGAGTGAACTGATTATGAAGTGACATAGGTACCATTAAAATTTCTCACCCACATTGGCCCTTCATCTTCCATCTATCAAGGCATAACATTGTTGATGTATTAGGTTGGCTGCAAAATATTTCACTAAAAAAAGTACACCCACATGAGGTGTACTTTTTAATTCTGTTGTTCACAAAGGCACATGAAAAGAAATATTGAAAAGTAAGACACTCATGACAGAAGACATCTTGATCCATGATCTTGGGGCAAAGTTGCCCATGTCTGGGATGCTGTCCACTTCAGGGGAGTACTTCCCTGCTTAGTTTTACCACAAGGACTCCAGTGGATGTACAGTTCCAAGAATTAGGAGGGGCCCTTCTGAACTGTGAGATTATGAACTCAAGGTACAAGATTCTGAAGTTTTGCTGCAGTGTGGGTGGCAAGGGCAATCTTTCTCTGACGCTTTTCCCTGAAGACCCAATCTCCAACTTCTAGATTGTGAAAGGTTTGATTACCCTCAGTCAGTGGACCATGAAAATCTTCACCTGATGAAAATATCCTTTTGCATAATGAATTAAAGCCTTGCAACATTTAGTCATATCACAGTTTTGTAGTGGAAGCTACATGGAGTTCTATTAGTAGGTGCATAGGCCTTCCAGTGACTATTTCATAAGGCATCAACTTAAGTTTTCCACAGGAAGTGGATCTGATTATCATCAATCTACAACACCTTTAACCAAGGCAACACAGTCAGTTAAGTCAGCCTTCCCTAATGCTATTGTATCTGCAATTCCTTATTTAACTATTTTATAACTTCTCATGTGAAAAAAAGTAGCTCTATTATCAGAGATTTTTTTTTCCCTGAAATGTCCTATGAGGAAAACACATTTCTCAATAACCTTTTAGCTACGGTTAAAGCTTGCATAGAAATGTTCTATACATCTGGAAAGCATGTGTGGAAATTAAATTGAATGAAATCATTCTATACATGCTTAAATGGGCTCTCAGATAGCAGAAGTGTACCTGAAGTTTTGATTGTCTTTTCAGGAAAGTGAGTTTGACAAATCAAACGTTGGGCATAAACTATTTTTGCCAATCAGAACAGTCACAACAGCTATATAAACATATTGCTGTGTGTGTGTGTGTGTGTGTGTGTGTGTGTGTGTGTGTGTGTGTGTATGCATCATTTTATCACTTCTATAACGAGCCATGGAATGCAGAATTTTTGTCTCAGAAAGAACTAGCACAAGCGTGTTTATTGCAGTACTATTCACAATAGCAAAAACATGTAACCAATTGTACTGCCTATTGAAACAGGATTAAAAAAATGTGTATATATACACAATGGAATATTATGCAGCCATAAAGGACAAACATATAGACTTCACAGCAACTTGAATGAATTTAGAGTCATTAATACTCAGTGATCTAACACAGAAACAAAGAACAGAATACCACATATACTCACTCATAAATGGACCCTGAACATTTACCATAATACTATAGAAAAGGGATTGGCAGTAGCGGGATTCTGCGGGGGATGGGGGGTCAGGGCACATAACATCAGTAAGGGTACTTGATCTCAAACCAGGCAAAGTGTGGACCAAAGGGAGGCCCAAACTTTGCCTGTATGATGTCCACTTATATACCTAATCCTGAATTGTACCCCACATCTTGAAAATAAAATTTTAAAATAAAAAAAAAGAAAAGGAAATTATTCTTGACCAGCCTAACTCTTCTCTAAAGCCAGATATGTGCTCTTCTTGTGTGATTTCAACTTCGTGCCTACCTTATTTAAGCCTTATCACACACTGTATTATAATTTCATATTTATCTCTCTATTCCACTAGATCTAATATGCTTCTTTTGAAAAGTAAGCTTGTAACTTGATCACTGCTGTATATTTAGCAGCCTACACAGGGACTGGTAAATAATAAGGATTTATCTTTGAATCAATAAATGGTCAAAATAAAAATAAAAACAAAAAGAACCAGGCAGCTGTTCAGGCTCTCTATGTCTAGACTTAATATTGGACTTATAGTCTCTTAAATAACAATTTTGTTTCTCCAATTTAGGTGCACAGTAATGTTTTATTAGATGGTTTATCATAGATATCATAGGTAATTTGACCTGGACTCTGGAGTTTATCCAAATTGTATATCTAAACAATTTCAGCACTGCCTGATTTAGCATGAAAATCTGTCAAAGTATTTTCTTGGTATTCAAGTAATTCTTGTCTTGCCTGGGTTAGCAGTTTTGTAAGCCAGTTGGTCTCTTTATTAGAATTCTGGGAATTCTTATGTAGTCTGAATGCTATGATTCTAAAGCTATCAGAAACCTGTATTCAATAGTGCTTGTCAAGCTCCTTTCTATCCCTTTTATGAATAATTATTGAAGACACAATATTCGTTAAGATTTTGCTTGCTTGTGAAGTTTTTAGAAACTGCATCAGAATTAAGCAATTTACTGAGGGAATGACACTTGACCAAAATAGGATCACTGGTTACTGTAAAATAATAGCCATTTAGTTAACCAAAATGATAACAAAAGGTTTTTAAAAGCAAAAATATTTACTCTTTGATAGAGAAGACTCATTTCCTTTAATAATAAGATAGCATGAGGCAAAGTGAATTTGTCTTTCTCTTCCCCTTCCCTTTTTTCACTGTTTACTCAAAAGGTAAACAAAAATCTTTTATTATCTCTTAAAATTACATGAAATTTTTGTTCAAAAAAAGAGCACCAAATTTTACATTTGTATTAGTGTATTATTAACACTAAATCTAGTTTTAATAAAACTTTATAAATTAATCTATCAAATTTTAGTCAGTTTGCCCATAAAGTAAGATTTTTACAAACCTTTTGATAATTTTTTATTAAAAAGTAGATCAATGCTCCAAGAAAAAATCTTGTAATTCTGACACAAGGACCCAGATTCTGGCCCTGCATTAGTGTTTTCTATATTAATGTTTAATTTATAGACAAACTGAATAATAGCCTTTACATTTTAGCCAACTTGATCCCACATAAAATTTATTTCACGAGATTAAGCTGCTGCAAATAATCTGCAACTTGTTTGATCCTTGTCCTATTATTTTACTTAGAACAAAACTTTACTTTCTTTTTCTACTTTCTAGTTCATTTCATCTGTCTTTTTTCCTCTTTCAATTTAAAACAATCATTAAAAACCTCTAAACTAAAAAAAAAAAAAAAAAAATTACTGTCTCTTTAATAAAACTACATTCTCATACCTTTTTTTTTTTTGAGTTGAATTCTCACTCTGTCACCCAGGCTGAAGTGCAGTGGCACACTCATGGCCACCGCAGCCTTGAGCTCCTGGGCTCAGGTGATCTTTCCTCCTCACTCCATGTAGCTGGAACTATAGGCATGTACCAGTATGCCCTGCTAATTTTTTGATTTATTGTAGATATGAGGTCTCGCCAAGTTGCCCAGGCTGATATCTAACCCATGGACTCGGGGAGTCCTCTCACCTCAGCCTCCCAAAGTGCAGGAATTATAGACGTGAGCCACTGCCCTTGGTCTCCCATGCCTTTGTATAACATTTTACCAAAAACACATTCTATTTTCCTTAAAAACTTCACATGTGAAATTGTTTATTTTATATCTAGTAGTTTTGATTACATATATTAATTATAATGTTAACTCTTAGTAATCCTAATTTCTAGAGATCCCTAAGAAATAAATTTTGTATCAGCATTTATAGATGAAAACCACTTAATAATATTTTAGAAAGGTTTTTTAAATGTGTTGTTTATTAAGAGATATATTTACTTTTTCTATACCATATAAAATAAGATGCAGCTCGAAGTAGTGACTCACAACTGTAATCTCTACATTTGTGAGGTCAAGATGGGAGGATTGTTTGAGCCTAGAAGTTCAAGATCAACCTGGGTAATATAGCAAGATCTTGTCTCTACAAAAAACTAAAAAAAAATTTTAAAAAATCAGCCAAGTGTGGTGGCACATACCTGTAGTGCCAGCTACTCAGGAGGCTGAGGTGGAAGGATCACCTGAGCTCAGGAGGTCGAGGCTACGCTGAGTGATCGTGCCACTGCATTCCAACCTGGATGAAGAGTGAGAAACTAATTCAAAACATAATAATAATAAAATAAAATGCCAAAGTATATAAACTGACATATTTAATAACTAATGTTTCAGTATTTTAACATATTTATAAATGACTCAAAGATTTAATTATTATCTGCTATTTAATTCAATATAACATGACTTTAAGATTTCAAATTGCTGAAAAGAATTTTGAAACTATAATATAAATATCCTCCCTAATGTCTTCTCTAATTATCCTAGGTCTCAAGAAGCCATGTGGCACCCAGGATAACCGTGAAGGTCAGAACCTCTCTGAGCTCTGAATTTACATAACAAGTGTAAAGTTCCGAAAAAGAGACAGAGTCATGAAGACCTGTGTGGATGATCCAGCCCCTGCCTGAATAGCCAGGAGACAAAAAACAAGGAGTCATATAGGCCTTGACTCTGACCGGTAGCTGCGAGTCTAGGCACTGAGAACATGTCTCCAGACCTCAACATGTCCACCTATCCAGACCTGGGAATTCAGAGGCTCAAAACCAAAAACATAAACTCACATTCAAATCAAACACATATCAAATTATATCTAAATGACATTTTTGAAGCCATTCCTGTTTTAACAGTTTAAAAAACTAGCTGTATTTACCAAATATCCCATACATATAATACATACAGACATACAGACCCACAGACAGAAGCAGATCTTACAGCTTTCATATAGGATTCTTATTTGCCAACTTTTAAATATTTTTTGTTTTCCCTGTTCAGGCTATCAATCTTCCAATTACCAGTTACATAACCCTAAGCATTTGTTGGTAGCTAGGTAATCCTAAACTTGGATTTCTAAGGGAACAATTCTTGGGTGAGACAAGATAGAGAATTTATACTACAAAAACACAAAGCTAAGATGTTAAGACTAAATACTATATCATCCTTTGCTCAAACTATGGGAAAAAAATGTTCGTGAAGAGTCAGTTATGGCCGGACTCAGTGGCTCAGCCTGTAATCCCAGCACTTTGGGAGGCCAAGGCGAGTGGATTACCTGAGCCTGAGGGTTTGAGATCAGCCTTGGCAACTTGACTCATCTCTACAATAAAATAAAATAAAATAAAATAATTAGCTGGGCGTGGTAGCGCACACCTGTAGTTCCAGCTACTTGGAAATCTGAGGCGGAAGGATCACTGGTGCCCAGCAGATCTACGCTGGGTTATCACTGCAGTCCAGCCTGGGTGACAGAGTGAGACTCCAACTTAAAAAAAAAAAAAAAGATTCAGTTATACAAGATGGCACCTTAGTTCATTTAAAACAAAGGTAAGAGTTTTTAGTGACTCATCCTGTCTCTTAGAATACCCTTACAAATGGAAATTTTCTTAATAAATGTAAATTTCTTTTACAAAAGAGTTTCAGGATAATCAGTTAAATGACAAAAAGGCATATTTTGGTTTTTTGGTATTTTTAACTTAGCTAATTTTTTTAGCTAAAATTAGTAAGTTCAGGGTGGAGCCCATTAAGGAATAGGGCAAAATAACATTCTCTATGCCTGGACTCAGCTTGGGTAGAATTGAAAAAGAAACAAGACTACTTTACCTGAGGGCTTACCTTTTATAAATACTTTCTGCAGAATAGCTTTCTTTTTGCCTTGGGCAGAATAGTAACTAAGCCAAAGGTTAGCAGACTTAATTTTTCCTTACTTTTTCAATTAGTCACTTAAGCTTTCATTTGACTCTTATTAAGATTTTTTTTTAAGCACTAAAAATTCTAAAAGCATTAAAATTCTTCTTTAGAAGCTTCTGCACATCAATAGGACTCCCTGGTTGCTACTAATTTGAGAGCCCTCATTTTCAAATGTACTTCCTACAGTGCACGGTTGTTCATTTGGAATATTCCACTGTAACTTTAAATTATCTTTAGTAAGATTTCACCATTTCTATAAGATTTCATCATTTCTGTATGAATTTGCTGTTTCCGGGGCCTAAAACTTTTATGTGCAAAGGTAAGCATAGTGAAAGGGTAGAAAGTCAATTTGGAATGACTTAATGAAATAATCTTAACTACAGTGCAACCATTTTGACACTGCCTAGCTCTGTCATGTCTTCTTTGCAAAATTACCCAGAGTGCCCTCTAATCACTAGCTAAAGACAACTGGTTTGGTAGAGGTAGCTACTGATAATTGCTTTACAACCCACTCCCCAGCTTGTTTTTTATTCATCAGCCTTTCTATTTCCAGTGTTTGTCCCCCAACCACAAAAGACTGAGCTAATCTAATCTGTAGTGGTCAGCCTTCAGTGATAGCCCACCAGCCCACCTGCCCTCCTGCCGAAGTCATGAGATGTGTTGCCCAGACTATGTCAAGGCACAAGATCTACTATGTCAACACCAAAGAATGCAGTTGCTGAAGATTTTTACAAATCGTACTTCCTTCTGGAAACCTTAAAAACATCCTTACCCCTCCCCACAGGGCCACATTGCTCACAACATTGACCCCATTCAGACCTCATCATGAAAGTGAATAAACTCTTTAGCTTTTCCTGGTAATTATTTGCATCTTTCTTGCAGCCCTGGATCAGAGTCCCCTGTTGGGTCTAACCTAACATTATTGGCGTTCCCACCAAGATTCACCACTCTCTCTCACTCTTCTCTTTTCCAACCCTTGTCTCTCTGTGGAGAGAAATGAGGTGCTTGGATTCTTTTCTCTGCTACTCTTAGTCTTATTGCCCATGACGAGCTACCCTGAATGAACCTCTTTCTGTAGCCTCAGTTTTGTCTTCTACCAAACAACATCTTCACTGGTGACTCCATGTGGTACCCTATCCCCTGCTAGAAGGTCAGAGAGCAAGTCCCAGGAGGTTACTGTCTCACCTCAGGGGGTGTAAAATCTCCCGAGCTACTGCCTGTGTCTCTTTTTGCTGGTCTCGTTGGAACTGTACTCTAGACCAATCCTTCTCTTCATGTGCTACCCTATTCCTTGCTAGGAGGTAGTCTTTGAACGTGACCTGAGAGGACACTCATTTTGGTAGCTTTGCTGGGGTCCAGGACCTTCTGCAGGAAACTTGGCACTGAGAATCAGAACATGCACAGGAGTAGCCTTACTGCTGTGCAGAAGTGCTGCCTCCGGTCGGGGGCCGGGGCGGGGGGGAAGCAAAAGGGACACCCTTTCCCCTGATTCTCACACCCTCAGGCTAATTCCACTGACCTCCTGTCTGGAACTCCAGCAGATGGCGTGGATGGTGGTTTTTTCTTTCTTTTCAAGCCACTCAGAGACCATTCTAAATTCCATCACTTTCTCCCTTTAGGACTCCTCCATCACTTTCTCCCTTTAGGACTCCTCGTGGGAAACCCTCACAATGGGGTGGCTAAGCCCCCACCCCACCCCTCCACCATTGAAATGCATTCTAAAAGCTCTTAGGACCCTCTAACTAGAGAGGAGTATCTGCCCTAAGTGTCTCCTCAATCCTGGCTAGGCAACCTGGAGATGGGCCCAAGGCGATCTGTTGCTTCTGATACTTTCCTTCAACTTGACCTCTTTCACTGTCATGAGGGCAAATGCTCTGAGGTTTTCAAAACAGCATCACCCAGACCCCTTGTTCTCCCTGGGGCACCCACTCTTAACTCCTTCTTAAGTTACTTGACCTCCTTCCTACTTTCCTTCTAACAACTTAGACGCTGACCCAACTGATTTAACTCCTCCTATCTCTTGTAATCAGCTTTTGCCACTCTACCCTCATTCAGTTTCCCCTTCTGCTCTTCCTTCAAGCCCTCCACCCTTATCTGTGGAGGATGGGCCAGCATCTACGACCATGACTCCTGACCCTAGCCTCCAGTCTCCCTCTTCTCCTTTGCCCCATTGCTTGATAATCGCCCATGGTGGCCCTAGTAGCCATAGCAAATTCAACCCACATGTGCCACCTTTTCCCTCACCCGACTCTTCTCAGCCACACGTGCTGACTTGACCAGTCTCCTCTCAGGGAGGCAGCTGGGACAAAAAGATATTGAAGTTCATGTTTCTTTTTCTATGATAAATTCTCTCAAATTAGATCTAAACCGGGACTACCAGTCTTCCACCTGGACAACAAAAGTAAAGGGATCATCTGTTAATTAACCAATCCTGTTAACACAGAAAAACTGTCAATTGTCATTTTAATCTGCTTTTTCAAACCAAATTTTCAAGTCTAGTAATATCTCACTTCCAACTTTATCATGTGCTGAAACATTTGTGCTAGATACCACTGTTATATCAGGCTTGCTATAGCTTTCTGGGGGAAAGAAAGTTATATCATCTTGCTGTGCCTGACTAGTCCCATCCCTTCAGAACAGGCAATGTTTTAAATGCTAATTATTCTCTATGTGACATGATGAGGTATGGGAACTGGCCATTCCCATATGATAAGTCACTTTACTAAGACTAGTACTTCTTCCAGATGGATGAAATATTGGGTTCTCTGTGTGGGTACAATGAGGATGGGAATTGATCGCTTCCACTTAATTGTCCACACCTCACATCTAAAACTGTAGTTTAGCAATTAAGGATCTTAACACATTTGCCTGTTTATAATTGGAAATAAGTAGGGACAGATCACTTCACATCCACGTGGTCTGTTCACTCTAAAGGGTTTTACATCAGACCATTACAGACAGAAATGATCAAAAGTTTCATATGTATAGCCAATTAAAGAAGAATCTTAAGGTTTTTTTTATTTGTTTGTTTTGTGTTTTTTAGCCAAGGCATTAGAGAAACAACAGGGTGCCAACATGGAGGACTGCAGAACAAGAAGACCAAAGAGGAACCCTAACTGGCAATCACGATTAATGACAAAACTCCAACTATCCATCCAAGACCTGGTAAGAACAAACCTGCGAAGGAAATGGTGTTCATTGCTATGGTCTTTCACTTCTCTGGTAAGGAAGATGCCAAGGTATCTCTTTGTGTGTGTGTGTGTGTGTGTGTGTGTGTGTGTGTGTGTGTGTGTGTGTGTATGTCTGTTGTGAATGTGATTGTGCCTTTTATTTGGTTCTCTGTCTGTTGTTGGTGTATAAGAATGTGACTGTCTTTTGCACATTTATTTTGTATTTTTGCCAAAGTTCTTTATCAGTACAAGGAGGTTTGTGACAGAATCACTTGGATTTTCAAGGTATAGAATTATATCATCATCAAAAAGGGATAACTTGACTTTCTCCTTTCCTATTTGGATAGCCCTGATTTCCTTCTCTTGTTTGACTGCTCTAGCTAGGACTTTCAACACTATGCTGAATAGGTGTGATTAGAGTAGCCAGTCTTGTCTTGTTCTGGTTTTCAAGGGCAATGCTTCCAATTTCTCTCCATTTAACAATATGTTGGCTGTGGGTTTATCATAGATGGCCATTGCTATTTTGAGGTATGTTTTCTATGCCTAAGTGTTCAAGGATTTTTATCATGAAGGGATGCTATATTTTATCAAAAGTTTTTTCTGTGTCTAATGATACAATCATGTGGTTCTTGTTTTTACATCTGTTGATGTACCTAATTACTTTTATGGTTTTGCAGATATTGAACCAGCCTTGCATCCCAGGGATGAAGCCTATTTGGTCATGGTGGATGATTTTTGAGATGTTGTTATGACCAGATTGTGAGAAAGGAGAATCGCCAGCACACCAGGTTCGAATTTTGAATCCTTTCATAGCATGCGGTCAAGAGTAGGCTCATGCCAAGAAAACTCTTGACACTAAATGAGATTTGCAAGTAGCTTATAAAGGCAAAATACTCAAGTGGGCTACATAGCAGGGGGTGAGGGTACAAGGAACTAAAAACAAAAGGAACAATTTCTTGGATTTCTGTTAAGAAGGCATAAAATTACAAGGAACTTTTGGCTAGGGAATTTTCAAATGGTCAGTGTGATCAGCTCAGGGGAATGCAGCTGTGGGTCTGTGGTCATGGGAACGTTGCAACAATCACACGTACACACTGCGGGGGGTCATTTTTAGGTCAGGCAAACAGCTAAGATGGAGGATTTTAAACAAACTGGAATTACTTATATCAAGCAAGTTATTGCAATTATTTTACATATTTCATTAGCTATTTCAATGTGTTGTTGGATCCAATTTGCTAGAATCTTGTTGAGGATTTTTGCATCTATGTTCAACAGGGAAATTGGCCTATAGTTTTCTATCTTTGTTGGATCTTTACCTGGTTTGTGTAACAATGTGATGTTAGCTTCATAAAATGATTTGCAAAGTGTTCCATCTTTTCCGATTGCCTGGAATACTTTCAATAGGATGGTATCAGTTTATCCTTATATGTTTTGTAGAATTCCACTGGAAAGCCATCTGGGTTTTTTGTTTGTTTGTTTGTTTTTTAGGTTTTTTGGAGATAGTTTTCTTATGGTACAGTCAATTTTCTGGGTTTTTATTGGTCTACTGAGGGTCACAATTTCTTCTTGTTTCAACCATGGGAGGCTGTGTGATGTCAGAAAGTCCTCCATTTCAATTAGGTTTTCTTTTTTTTTCTTTTTGAGTCAGAGTCTCACTCTGTTGCCAGGCTAGAGTGCAGCTACTGGGTTCAGGCAATCCTTCTGCTTCAGCCACAACACCTGATCAATTTTTTGATTTATTGTAGAGAAGAGGTCTTGCTACATTACTCAGACTAGTCTCAAACCTGTGGGCTCAGGCAATACTCTTACCTCCATCAGTTAGGTTTTCAAATGTGCATAGTAATCTTTGATAATCTTTCGTTTTTCTTCAGGGTCAGGTATGACTTGATCTTTTGCATTTCTGATTGTATTTATCTGGATTTTTTCTCTCTTTTTCTTGGTCATTCTGGCTAGGGGTCCACCAATTTTGTTTATTCTTTCAAAGAACCAGTTTTTTGTTTCATTGATTTTTTTCAGGATAGTTTTGTCTTCTGTGTCCTGTATTTGGGCTTTTACTTTGGTGATCTGGATTCTTCTGCTGAATTTCGAGCTTGGGTGGTCTTGTCTTTCCAGTCACCTTAGGAGATCTATTAGGTTGTTTACTTGTGATCTTTCTATTTTCTTGTTATGTGTTCATAGTGATATAAATTTCCCTCTTAATACTGATTTTATGGCATTCCACAGGTTTGTGTAAGATGTGTCTTTATTTTCATTTATTTTCAGGAATCTTTTCATTTGTTTTTATTTCTTTATGACCCAGGAGTTGTCCAGCATCATACTGTTTGGTGTCCATGTCTTTGTGGGTTTGGGGGGGATTTTATTGGTGTTGATATTTAATTTTTATTCAACTGTGGTCTGAAAAGGTGCATGGCAGTAGTTCTGTCCTATAAAATTAGTTTATGCTTGATTTGTGGCCAAGGATGTGAATGACCTTGGAGTAAATTCCATGCAGTGACAAGTAGAATGTATATTCCGTGGTTGTTGGCTGGAGTACTCTGTAGGAATCTATTAGGTCCATTTGGTCAAGTATTGTGTTGAGGTTCTGAATCTCCTTGTTGATGTTTTACCTTGATGATCTTTCTAGGGTTATTAGTGGGATATTTAGGTGCCCAGCTATGATAGTGCTTGAGTCAATATCTTCTTTTAGTTTTCTTAGTAGCTGCTTTATGAAAGTTGGTGCTCCTGTGTTGGGTGCATATATGTTTAGGATAGATACTTCTTGTTGATGAATTGAAACTTTTATCACTATGTAATTTCCCTCCATTCCTTTTTAAATCTTTGATAGCCTAAAGGTTATTTTGTTTGATATTAAGATTATGACTCCTACCTCCTTTTGTAACCCACTCACCTGAAATTTCTTTTCATCCTCTAACATTAAGTCTGTGAGCATCCTTTGTTTTGAGATGTGTTTCCTGGAGACAGTAAATTGTAGAGTTGTGTCTTTTTATTCAGTTTGCCATTCTATGTCTTTTCGGTGGTGCATATAGTCCGTTCATATTCAGGCTGGTTATTGAGATGTGAGAGTTTATCCCTTCATTAGGCTCTTACAGAATTATTGTTGTTTTTGTTATTGTGATTGCTGTTTGTTAGTTGGTTTTCTTTTGATTGTGTGTTGTTATATGTGTGTGTTTCCAATTTTACAGTCACTATGCATGCTGTATTGATTCTCTGCTTTCTTGGATTCTTGGGAAGAATGTGGTCAATCTTTTCTTTCTTTCTTCTGTGGTTAACACTTTCTTAAGTGTCTCTTTTAGAGCTGGTCTGGAGGGTTCCTGTGTTCTTCCTTTGGTTCCTCGTCATTGGTTATGGTTCACCCCATCTCCTTTTCTCCCCCTCTTAAATTCCATTGCTCAGTGATAGAAGGGATAGGTCTGATGAAGCTTAGCTTAGCTGAGTAGGAAAATTTTGGTTGGAATTGTTTATCTTTGAGAACTTTGAAGATTGAACTCCAATCTCTTCTAGCCTGTAGTGTTTCTGTCAAAAAGTCTGCTGTTCCAATTGGTCTTCCCCTGTAGGTAGCCTGAACTTTCTCTCCTGCTGCTTTCAGTTTGTTTTCTTTTATACCTTCTTTGTATAAGTGAATTATTATGTGTCTAGGAGTTGGTCTTCTCATTTGACTTCTTTCAGGGTTTCTCTGAATCTCTTGTATTTGAATGGTCACATCTCTGATGAGATGAAGGATGTTTTCTTGGATGATTTTCATAGAATGTTTGTTCCAGAGTGGTCTCTATCTGCTTCAGGAATGCCAATCATGTGTATGTTCAACCTCTTGATATAATCACACATCACGTGGAGGCTTTGTTTTACCGTTTTAACCTTTCTTTCTATGTTCTTAACAGTTTGGGTTAGTTCCAAATTTTGGTCCTCAAGCTCTAAGATTCTTTCTTCCACTTGGTTAATTCTGCTTCCAAGCTTGTAAGTTTGTTATTTATTTCATTTACTGTATTCTATATTGCCATCATCTTAGTTATCAACTCTTTCATTCTTTCCTCTTATCTCTCCTAATTTCTAATCATTCTCTCTATTAATATCTTGATATCTGGGTTTGTGATTTGAGACCAGTCATTCTGGGGGCTCCTCATTGTTTGAGTTCTGAAATCTCTATTCTCGGGTGCTGTCTTCCCAGGGGCCTGTGTTCTTCCTTTGGTTCCTCTTCATTGGTGATGGCTCACCCCATCCCCTTTTCTCCCTCTCTTTAATTCCATTGCTCAGTGATAGAGGGGATAACTTTTACTGTTCTTTGTTTAATCCTCTATACTTCCTTATGCAAATCCTCTGAATTTATTCAAATTTGAAACCAGACTGGGAATGGAGGATGGAGGGCTGTGCTGCCTTTTCACAGTTTTGAGATTTGATTAAGATGGAATGGGAAGAGCTGAGGTTCAAAATCTATCTGAAGATCACAGTACCCACTGACTGGTGTGTGGGTCCCCTGGAGCCCATTTCCCACCACCTTACAATCCGTCTGTGAGATGGAGGTGTATGTATGCTCCCGACACAAAAATGAGATAAGAAAAAGGGAAAGAACAGAGGAAGGAAGAAGGCAGACGAAAGGGAGATGAAGAGAACAAAGAAGGGGAGGGAAAACAGTTAGGCACACAAACAAACAGATAAACAGCTAAAAAAAAAAACCGGAGTGAGTGGGGGATACAACATCAATAAGTGTATCTGATCTCAAGCCAGGCAAAATAGGGACCAAAGGGAGGCCCAAACTTTACCTGTACAATGACCACTTGTATATCTAATCCTGAATTGCACTCCATATCTTTAAAATAAGACATATAAAATAACATAAAAAACAACAAACAACAACAAAAAATCGAAGATGTACTCTCCCTCAAATATATTCATATGCAAAAAAAGAGGGAGAAATAGGGGCAGGTCAAATCAGAAGACTTTCACAGAAAACTATGTGTGGAGAGAGCAGAGAAAGTTTTTTGGGTTTTTTTTGTTTTTTTTTTTAGTTGGAGTCTCACTCAGTCTCCCAGACTGGAGTGCGGTGGCCGCTCCCGGCCACCGCAGCCTTGACCTGCTGGGCTCCGGCGATCCTTCCACCTCAGCTTTCCAGTAGCTGGAACTACAGGTGTGCGCTACCATGCCCAGTTAATTTTTTGATTTATTGTAGAGATGAGGTCTCACCTGCCCAGGCGGGTCTTGAACCCGCGGGCTCAGGCAATCCACTCACCTCAGCCTCCCAAAGGCGCGGGATTACAGGCTGAGCCACCGAGCCCAGCTGCAGAGAAAGTTTTTTAAAAATCTCCCTCTTGTGGCTGTTTCTGGATCTTCAGTTTCCTTTCCCCATTTTTTTTGATGGTGTGTCCCCTGTGCTGCTGCTTTTGGTGGCAGTAGGGAGTGAGCTCTGTTCTCTAGTCCCTCCCCTCTGGTCTCAGTCCACAGGCCGATTGGGCTGTTCTACACCATGGGTCAGACACCCCACGGACTGTTGGGGAAAGGGGGGTTACTGCAGAATTCAGCCCAAATCAGCAGGTGTAGATCTCCCACTCTAATTACACGTGTCTGTGCTTGATCCAGCCTGCGGGATTTGGTTTCTGTCTCTCTGGTATGGTGCACCTGAAGTATCCTCTCTGGGTAAACGATGGTGACAAAAGGGAGATGAAGAGAATGAAGGAGAAGAGGGAAAACAGGCACACAAATAAACAGATAAACAAACAGCTAAAAAAAACAAACAAACCAGAGTAAGTGGGGGATACAACATCAATAAGTGTATCTGATCTCAAGCCAGGCAAAATAGGGACCAAAGGAAGGCCCAAACTTTACCTCGTACAATGATCACTTGTATACCTAATCCTGAATTGCACTCCATACCTTTAAAATAAGACATATAAAATAACGTAAAAAACAACAAACCCCTCAGACTCTGGATGCAGGCTTCCCAGAATCAGGGGAACTAGAGAATGTACCTGCCGGGTTCAGGACAGAGAAAATGGCATCAAAATGGCATCCACCGGCATCTTACCTCCGGCAGGACTCAGCTTCATCACCGCCCTGCATCTTCTCCATGTCCTGCTGTCAGCACCAAGCCGTTATCACATGTGGTTGTGTGAGCCAGGTGCCAGGTGTCAAGAGGTTGCTGACTTCTGTCTTTTCCCAAGAATTGGCCTGGGAATAGTGGATCCTTCTGTGTGCAGTGAGTGCCAAATCCTATCATATGATGTTCCATCAGAAGTTGAATAAAAGTGTCCATACGGTCCTAGAACAATGCAACCATATCATATGCAATGTTCCAGAAAGCAAGAGGCTCAAAAATATTGCAGAATCAATTAATTTTGCTTTAAATGTTGGGCCTATCTACAATCACTTCTGTACATTTTTATCTGAGATCAAAATTTCATTTATGTCACCAATTAAGCAAAAATTGGGTTTAGGTACATAAATCAAGAGAATTTATTTAGTTTTGACTGTCTTATTTATTCAGTATTTCAATTCTGAAAAGCTCTGATGATATAACTATAAATAATGGAAAATTTTGTCTTACAGCCTCCATTATTTTTAAAATTAATACATTTTCTGCAGAAAATGCTGTGGCATGCAGTATATATGAACCTTCTGTAAATTGGAATATCATTGCTAATTGTTTAAGTTTTCCTTGAGAAATGAAGCTAATCATGTATGTTGAACTATTGCACCAAAGCCTACCAAGAAGTGTACAGTCATTTTCCCCTTAAATGGATGTGCATTTTTTTATCCCTTCATCATTTGCTTTGGATGTGTTTGTATTTTTGCTCTTAAAATAGTGTTATAAGCTGTCTACTCTTGTTTTGTTAATGCACTTGCCTTTCTCAGACTCCCTTACCATCCAGGCCTTCTTATGACAGGTAAGCTGAGAAAGCTAATGAGCCACTCAGAATTTGGTGTTAAATGTAAGAGTAAATAAATAAAGAGTATCAGCCTAGGGGGTTGTTTCATAGGTGAGTTGCATACGCATTAGTGCATGAATTCAGACAGCTCATATTCCCACTGGGTAATTCAACTTGTGTTGAAGTTCTTAGTGTGCTAGACAGGTAATACTGCCAGGTGAGTGACTGCTAGATAAAAGAGGATTTACTGTATTGTCTTTGAATATCAATGTACTCAAAAGGGGATAATCATTTTGCAGCAGCTCCATTTACTTGTCTATACAGGCTAAATACTCTTTTGTAATTATCCTTCAAAACACATGCCTACATCTGATGACTGGTCTAGACAAGTGACATCAATGAGTATAATTCTGTCAGTCACAATCATCTTTCTGAGAATGATGGAACGCATGAACCATGGACTTCAAAAGGACTCTTGAGCTTTCAGTGGTCTTGACCCTTTAACTAAAAGCTTTTTGTATCAGGAAGCTCTTTGCTTAGAAAGAGAACTGGCTACATGTCAGAAGTAAGCTAAAAATTGCTGGGCCTTAATAGGTGACTTAAGTAGGTTATAATGAAAAGCCACCAGTATCTGAATATCTGTTGAGTAACTGGAATGACAAGTTGACAAACATTAAACTGAGAAACTTGTTGCCATATTAGGAATAGATTCAATTAAAAATATCAAATTAAAAGCATGTCAGAGAATCCAGTGAGTTCCCAAAAGCATGCTAGGTACATTAATCACAAGAACGACTGAGACCTAGTACCTGTATGAAGGAGCTCTTGAAATACAGCCACAGTGGCTCTTAGGCACTGAATCCCTAAGATATTTTAAAAACTAGACTGCATTTTTACTGCCAAGTCATCAAAAATTAGCCTTAGGCAACTGAAGCTTAAGCCAGGAATACTTCCCTTTTTAGCATTTTGGGATAGTGGGTAAGAATTTGCTTTATGGAATTATTGTCAGGAAATCTGACTTATTTTTTCTTGATTGCTCTCAAAACTCCACCAATTGCATGTTGCCTGGTTACCTTCTCTGTCCTCCAAGAAGGAGGGTGGGCAGTTCAGTACATTTTTCCTGGCAATGACGTTTTAATGTTCAGGCTATTTGTCACCGCCTAGAATTTCGTCCTTCACTCTGCCCATTTTTCTTTTCAGCTCGTCATAGAGGTATGACAAGAATCTTAAAGAAGGTCAAAGTTAGAACAGGTTCTGAATTAGTGATATTGTTTCCAGTAGGGGGAAGTCCTTGAAAATGATGAGTCAAATAGCACATATACCTCATAATAATATAATGCCTACAGTACAGGCCTGGAATTCTTACCAGTTGGGTTGTCATGAGCATGTGTAATATATCGTTCAGTGGTCAAGATTTCAGAAAAAAACAAATTCGATATCAGATTGAAGAGCTCACATACTTGGGATACTTTCTGAAAAAGAAGACAACTATAAAAATGTTTCTATAATCAAGAAATTATGAATCAGGGACAGTAGCCAAAGTGTTTCTCAGTGTGAATTTAGACTATTTGGTTGAGTGTGGTACACTGATGATCTGGGCATTTTAATGATAACATTTGATATAGAATTTGTCTGCTCATTTTTCCATTTATTTAGCACTCACTAAACATCTAATAGGTCCAAAGCATGTGTTAAGCACTGATGAATCACTGACAAGCCTTTTTTTCCCCCACTCTCAAAGAGCTGACAAACTAAAAGGTGAGATGTGGCAAGTATGTTTTCCACATAGTGTTCAGACAGAAACAAATACAAGAATTATGAAATCAAAAGAGGGAGCCACTAATTCTGCTGTGTGAGGATGGATAGAAAGCTTTATATGCTGAGTTGTCAGGTAAGACCAAACATTCATCAGCATGAAGAGATTGTGTGTGTTTATTGGATGCGTGAATGAAAGTCACAGGATGTCACTGGAAAAGTTGGCAGTGACAAGACTGTGGGCAAGTTTACCAGATTATAAATTTTGCAACTTGAACTATTGTGATGGAGAGCTGTAGAATGTTTCAGAGTACAAAAGGAAAGCTTCTGGTTTCAGTTGTAAAGATCAGTTAGGAGGCAAAGGAAAGCAAGGAATGAGAAAGAGTGGGGAGTGGGGCAAACAGTCGTCCATCAGGATGCAGGATGGAAATGCAACAAAGACATTTGCTGATAGAGTGAAGAAGAAGGGATCACAGACTTATAAATGAAGAGTCACATACATGTTGACTAATTAGTCATGGGGGAAAGTGAAGTGAAAGTATAGGAACACTTAGTAGGTCTGGTAATTTGGGGTGCAAATAACAATATTAACTGATATAAGAATGAGGGCATAAAAGTAACCAAAACAACTTATGCTTGTTGAGTGTTCACTAGTGTCAAGCATCATATTAACTCCTTTACATGAATTATCTCATTTAATTTATAAAATAACCCAAAAGAAGAAGACACTGAGTATTTGCGTTTTACAAATGAAAAAAACAAGGCCTAGGAAATTAAGCATTCTGCCAAATCAAACAACTATTAAATGACAGAAAGAGCAATAAATTCCTGCCTCATCCAGCCCAGTAGTTACATGAAATCATAACTACTGGGCATTCTGAATTAATCAGTTCTCCTCTCTGTCAATTTATTTAATAGAATTCAGACTTTTTAAGGAAAAGATTTGTATCCTCTTTATTTAGAATTTCCTTTAGTATCTATCAGGTGCCTAGCACATAGCAGGCATGAAATAAAAGACTGCAGTTTGGGATATGACTAAGCATACACTGGTTAACACTACTGCTAAGGATATAATTGCATTGGTGTCTCTCTCTTAAATTCCTTATCCATTCATGTTTTTTCTGACCTAGAGCAAAACACAATCTAGACAATGACAGTAACTGCCAAGAAAATGCCAAAGGGGCTCGGAGGAGAACATGTAGGTTCTTATGCAGTTGTCTCTCAGGCCCACCCCAGCTCTATACCCTTGATGCTGGGTTTGGGCCTGTGTGAAACACGATCATCCCTTTGCCAACCCTTTCCTGTGAGGTTCTGACAATAAAAAGCATGATAGGAAGAAAGAAAAAGAAGCAGAGACATGTTCCTTCCAGGCTTGCTTCCTGTTCTTGTCCATATTACCCAACAATGTCTCTTCACCAGGCAGCCCAAGGGTCCACTTCAGCTGTCACTTTTTCACTCACCCCCAGAACCAGCTTCAATGCATTGTCAACCCGGGTCAGTTAGCGCCCCCTCCCCAAAGGTTTGGGTCCCAGCTGTGCATGACCTCCATCCGAAGCTTCCTTCAGCTCCTGCAGCCCTAGGGCTTCCAGCTGCTTCCTGCAGTACTCAGCATCCACTGTGCTGCATCAGTGTCCCCCTTTGCCTTTATAATCTTCCAATATCTGTTCAATCACTTCCTTACCTTACAATTCTCCCTGTTAAAATAACTTGTATCACTTCCATTTTCCTGGCTGGACCATGACTGATGGAGAGTATACGGCTGATGGGAACTTTCACAATGTCTAGCCGAAAGTTCTCATAACTTGGATGACAAATTCTCAGACTTGATACCATAACTGCCTGACCATTTGTTCAGTTGGACTTCAGTAACCCTGCGTGAGCCCATGCAGCAATGGATAAGTGTAAAGAGAGGGGGCGCCACCATTCAGGCCAGAAGGGATTTCCTCTATGATTACTCCTTCCTGAAAAATTTCACTGACCTAGTGTGCCACATGAAAGAAGAATAATAAAAGAACAACCGAATTTTCTAAACTTTTTTTCTTAAAGTAGCAAACTCCCATGGTTTATTACTTTACGGATTAATTGTTCAACTCCTTTCTAAGCGATCTAATAGAAATTGTGCCTTAAAATTATTTCTGTGTCAAGCACATCTACTCTAGAGAGATTGTATAAGCATGGATATGAGTATTAATTTTCTTAAATATAATCATTTGCTTTGATTGTCAATATCTCCCTCTAAAAGGTAGAAGCTTCCCTGTTCCACAATTTCAGAGTGCATCTTCAGTGTTTAATGATTGTCTGCTTTGTTTCGGCTAATCAGTAGTTTTTACTGTGTTTGGCACCAGCTGACAAATGGCGAGCCAAAATAAACTACTGTTCAAATGCCAGCAGAATCCCCTAAAGAGTTGTTAGCTTAAAAAAAGAAAATTACCTTTGGTCCTGCTCCATATTGTTGGGCATTTGAGTTGCTCCACTGGAATCTCTATAGGCATCATTCTAAGGATGATTAAAGAAGACTCAGTGGGAGAGAGGGAAGGAGATGGAAAGCACTCACAAAGAAGGATGGAGGGTATCACACGATTTGTATCATCAGGGTTAAATGAGTAAGTCAGTTACAACTGGGGCATTGCATATATGTTAAAGAACACTTAGTTCTCTCGTGCAGAGGTGGAGACCAGTTCAGACAGATGAACTGATTTGCCCAACACTATATACCTCATTGGAAGCAGGGCTAGATATGGAATTTGGGTCCATGGACATGCAACATAAAAACATCTTCCACTCACATATAGGTTGTCAATCACATTAAATTGAGTGTGTGTGTGTGTGTGTGTGTGTGTGTGTGATTTTGTATTAATTCAGCCAAGAGGAAGCAAATTTTTTCTGCAGAGGGCCAGACAGTATATGTTTTAGGTTTGCAGCCATACTGTCTTTATAACAGCTACTTACATAAACAGATAAGTATGGCTGTGTTCCAGCAAAATCGTATTTATTTACAAAAAACAGGCAATGGGTCAGATTGGACCACTGTGTATCATTTGCTGAACACTGAGTTAGGTAACAGTAGCAAAGAGATCTAAATAACTCAGTTTAAACAAATCAAAGTTCTTATCTCTCACACTGAAAGATTCTGCATAGACAGTTCAGAACTGATAGAACAACTTGTCAAGGACTCAGGAAATTTTATTCTTTTTGCTGGCAGATTTTAACACAAGATCCTCAGCTCATTTTCCCAGGTATCTGTTTCAGCTCCACTTACCAGCATTGAATCACAGTAAAACTGAAAATTTTTAAAAATGTGGGACATTTCAATTTTCTTTTAAGAGCGAAGCTGGAGGTGTTGACATCACTTTTACCCACACTAATGGGTGGTCACTAATAAATTATATAGCTACCACAAGCTATAAGAAAAGCTGGAGATGTAGCATAGATTTTGGACAACCAAGCACCCTTCTGAGTTCTATGATCAAGGGAAGAAAGATGAAATAGTTATTGTAGATAAGCAGCAATTGTTCCCTTAGCCTTAAATTTACTAAGGAATGTCTTAGCATATATATCAAGTAAAGCTGTTTTTTCAGTTATATAAAGACCAATTTACTAATAATGCCTTTAAAAATACCTGCTTAATATCACTCTATCCTTTTTAAAATGAAATGCTGCTTTCTGGTAGAATAAGTATAGACTGTATAGCAAAACAAATCTCCCCCCACCACTCTTCACTAAATATATGGGCTAACCCTCAGTTTCTTCACCTATACAGTGGAACTTAAGGAGATCAGCATTAAAATAGGAGATTTATGTAGAGATCGTGGTTGACAGAAGGACACTAACTAATCAATAAATATTAGTTCCTCTCCATCTTTCTTATAAAATGAGGAATTAAGTAGCATGTTATCATATGGATGAATTTTACAGCACAGATGAGCTAAACATGGTCCAGTCTTCAAGTTGTGCTTCTTTTTATGCTCTATGACTCTTTACTTTAGTGGGATGAAGTCATCAATACATTCACTATCTATCTACCATCATGGGTAACATAGTACAGGGAAAATAACGATTTGGGATTTTCTGAGAATGTACAATTTATCTTCTGGCTTTCTGGCTCACTTGCCAGGGGACCAAGAACAACAATCATGCACATGGCATGCTTCAGGTCATTTTAAGGATTGAGATGCTATTCCCTCACCAAGATGCATTTAAATTCTATTTTGAATAAATTGAGACATAAAACTTTCTAAATTTCTTTTTATAAATCTCTGCACATATAATGAATCAATGTCATTTTTCTCTCATGAATTCTTTCTGTACATGCACAAATGAGGTAGACAATTTGAGAGAAGCTTCCCTTGGTCAAAATCCTAATATTACACTACTGAGCATTAATTTTAGAGGAACAATGAAGGTAATTCATTTCAAACTCCCTTGATGGACCTTTCTGGACAGAGATCTTGGGTCTCCACTCCAGATAATCAACATTCTACTGATGCTGCATTTTTAATTTTTTCAGAATGGGATTTTCCAAAGGAAAAAAGTCACTGATATAAGTCATGTCCTGGTGCAGGCTGTATCCCCCTCCTTTTCACTGATGAGACAGCTAGTCATTGATTCTCAGGTTTCCTACAGTCAAAAGCTAGAGCTAGTTTGTCAGGAATGGTGAAAAAGGTAGATAGGCATGGCATAAAATTTCTCTTGGATTTGACGCCAAGCAAATTCTAAGTGGGAGTCAGACAGGTTAATGGGAGCAAAGAAGCATTTTGGAAGGGAGCAGCAGCATGCATGGAAACAAGAAGGCACAGAAATGATGACATGTGCAGAGAGGTGTGTCTTCCTCTTGCAAGGCAGAATCCCAGGCATGTAGCAAGAGGCGCAGGTGAGAAACACTCTGGCAGGTGAAGTACCTATTCAAGAGCTTGAGCTTCATTTTGTAAACAATCAGACCAATAGAAAGAAATGAATGTGGTCAGGTTCAGCTTTCAAATGCATCATTGTGCAGCTGTGAGATGGTTGGTATGAGCAGGCTGAGGCTGAGGACCAGGTCAGAAGGGCAGTGCAGTGTCATTGTGAGAAATGATAGACAGCCCAGTCGGGCACCAGCAGTCACTGTAAAGAGGACAGGGCAGATGCAATCATTATTCTATGGGTCACAGCCATAAGACCTGCCTGATTTCATGGGGTGATGGACAGGGAGGTAGACAGGAAGAGTGGGAGGAAGAGGAAATAGAGAATTTATCCTGAGAGAGGTGACCCTGGAGAGTAGAACAGCACAAAAATATGCTCTAGTGAGGGTCACAGGTAAAAGAATAAGTCATCCCAGAAGAAAATCATCCCCTTCCTCTCACAGAGAACAGAGATGGTCACAAGGTAAGGAAAATCTTCAGGTTAAATATAACAATTCCCTTATCCATCCCTTTATATACTTGCCCTAAGTGGCGGGTGTGTCTCAGTTTGAGTCACATAAACATGTCCATGGTATATCCCCAGAGACGAAGTTAACATGGCCCAGTGGATAGCAACAAGAGCAGCATCCAGGGAAGGAAACTTGACTGGGGTCAAAAGGCCCTGAATCTTCTATTGCCAAGTTGGCATCAACATTTTGTGTCAACTTGGGCAAGACCATCCACCCTCACCCCAGAGGTCTCGTTTCTTAATTTATACCAGTGGTTGCCAATTTTTTTTTCTTCTGTTCAGGAGCACATTGTCAATATTTTAAGCTTTGGGATACACACAAATACTTAATTCTGTTGTTGTAGTACAAAAGCATTCTTAGACAATACGGAAATAAATGGCAGTGGCTGTGTTCAAATAAGGCTTTTATTTACCAAAATAAGCAGTGAGCAAGATTCAGGCTTTAGTTTACTAACCCACAACTCTTATTTTGTGGGGTTAGACAAGATGGTTTCTAATTGTTATTGAAAAGGTATATGATTTTGTATTTTTTCTGTAATGAAAAGGGTTTTTCTCTTTTGCATTTTTGGTTTTTGTCATTTCATTTATTTTTGTTGTTGTTGTTGTTGTTTTTCTTACAATATTGCAACTACTCCTGGGGCTGGATTAGTTACTGAGAGGGAAGTTTGTTATAAAGTGAAGCTGGCCCTCACATTTTGCCCCTTTAGCAAGAGTTTGCTTTTCCTTCCACTCCTCCACCATGTTATGATGCAGCTGGAGGCCCTCACCAGAAGCCACCCAGGTGGGGCTGCTCAGTCATGGACTTTCCAGCCTCCAGAACCATGAGCCAAAATGAAACTTTTTTTTCTTGTAAATTATCCAGTCTCTGGTATTCTGTTACAGCAACAGAAAACAAACTGAGACAGATGCCCACTGAGAAAGCAGTCTATAAACTAAGTTAGTATTACAAGTGCTATAAAAAAAATCCTAAGCCGGACTCAGTGGCTCAGCCTGTAATCCTGCGCCTTTGGGAGGCTGAGGTGAGTGGATTGCCTGAGCCCGCGGGTTTGAGACCCGCCTGGGGCAGCGAGACCTCATCTCTACAATAAATCAAAAAATTAGCCAGGCGTGGTAGCGCATGCCTGTAATTCCGGCTACTTGGAAGGCTGAGGAGGAAGGATCGCTGGAGCCCAGCAGGTCGAGGCTGCAGTGGCCGGAAGCGGCCACTGCACTCCGGTCTGGGCGACAGAGTGAGACTCCAACTCAAAAAAAAAAAAATCCTCCTCCCTCAAATTCACATGTTAAAACTACATCCTTATGTGATAGTGTTAAGAAACAAGGCCTTTAAGAAGTGATGAAGTTATGAAGGTGGAGCCCTCATGAATGGGGTTATTGAACTTATAAAAGGGATAGAGGGAACTACCATTGATCCTTTTTTGCCCTTCTTCTCCTTCCATCTTGAAAGGGAACAGCAATAAAGTACTATCTTGGAAGCAGAGAGTACAGGCTCTTACAAAACACCAGACTTACCAACACCTTGATCTTGAACTTCACAGCCTCCAAAACTCTAAGAAAACAAATTTATATTCTTTATAAATTACCCAGTCTGTCATATTTGGTTATAGTGATACAAATGGACAAAGACAATGAACATCAAAATTAGGTCCCTAGGAAAGTTTAATCACATCTGACAGTGGACAACAATATAGTATGGATCTTGAATCTTCCTTATGTTTGTTTATGTCCCAGAATTGTAGCAAATTTTGTCCTCTCTATTTTCCCATATCTTTACAACAAATCACATTCTGAGTTTGTCTATTTTTACAACATTCCAGTCATGACCTTGGCTTCTCTCAGTCACAGTTCTTATAATCTCTCAGCTGTGATACATTCACTAAATTTCCTAGAGTGAAACACAGCTCACCTAGCCACCCACTGCATCCCCACCCCCAGACTATTTTCTTTGAAGTCTTCACATGCCTCTTCAACATGACCTGAATACATGATTTTCTACCAGGAAATAGACATTGATTCTAGGTTGCTTCTGTGTCAAAAATAGCATTAAAGGTGAGGTTTAAAGATCTCTAATGTACTGAATCTTTTACTTCTAAATATCTATAATACCTGTGGTCACTGTATTTGTTCAGTAGGAAGTCACCTACCTTTTGAACCTTGGAGAAGGGGAAGACCTTCAAAATTATTGTACACATTTATTTTCTTTAATGTCTGAAAACTTTTCATGGCAACTGATTGTTATGAGACAAGAAGTTTGTGAAGTAGGAAGAACAGTGGAATTGGAGTCAGGAGAACTTGGCTCCAGAGACTGGATTCACTACATAATTAAATATGAAATTTTGGAGATAGTATTTATCATTATTGGGCTTCAGATTTCTAGTGTGTAAATTGAAAGTTTAACCCTTGCTTCCACAAACCACTTATGGGGTAAAGATAATAATCAAACTAGTATTATATGTCGTTGATTATATATGGTAGACTTTGCACATCATTTTAAAAATCTTCCTTAAAGCTAATGGCAGTTTCCTTAAGCTCATGCTGTCAGGTATTAACTATAATTTCATAGGTAGATACATATGTTACAGAACTGTTGGAACATTATATTAAAATTAAATATTTTTTAAACTTCACTGTCTGCATTTGAGGGTGACAACATAATTTATATAAGTGGGAGTAAGTCTCTTCCACTTAGGAAAATGCTTTAATGGCCTTTAGGTTATGTAAAGATCTTAAATAACTGAGCCAAGTGTAGAAGATTGAAGGAAAAAGAGAGAAAGAGAGCACGTTGAGCAATTGTTTTACAGTACAGGTTTTAATGAAGGAAAGGAGAGGAACGTATCAATGTAGAGACTTTATTTTGATATTAAATTTTTTTTTCTTCCTCTGGTAGATTTATGAGGAACTTGGGACGAAGGAAAGAACAAACCAGAGGAGGGCTCTATTCTGAGGACAGAATCCAAGCAATGGAGATAATGGGCCGTGTCCAAAGAGGAAGTCAGTTACTGGGGAACCCTCTGGAAAAGGACAAGGTCAACAGATTTTAACTTGGGGCTTTTAAATTATTTTATTAACTCAATCTTTGTTAACCCATTACAACTTCTCAGCTTTGTCCTGTGGAATGAGAGGATGGCTCTGTGTCTGTGCTTGAGGTGGGGTACTGAGAAAGCACATCTTTTCTTCCTGCCAGACTTCTCTGCCCCTGGAGAAGACAACTGTGATTTGAAGCAAACAAGCAGGAGGGAAACACCTGGATTATATACAGGCAAAACCTGTAAGATGGATCTGTGAAAGATGAGACTGGGAATTCTCAAAATCTCAGTAGTTCTCAGAAAATCAGTACAAGAAAGCCCCTCCCCCACCCCAAAAGCAAGGAATTGTAGCAACCATCCCTACTTCTAATGTTCTACTGGCTGTGAATGTATAAGGGATTTCCTGGAGGCACTGCACATATCCATGCAGGTGGGTGTCCTGCTGCGTGGATGAGCAATGTGATAGAGTGAAAAACAAAAATTGGCTATAGCCTCTGTGAATTGGATATATTGAGTAAATTCCAAGACTCCATTTCCTTACCTGTAAGCACCCGTAGGGTTGCTATGAGAGGCGGAGACGATGTCTGTTCGGTGATTCAATATATTTAGTAAATTGTGGCCATTGCTGAGTATACGCAGACACACGTGCCCCACACCAACTGCAGCTGACAGCAATTCAGGGAGGCAAAAACTGAGTTTATTTTCAGACACCCTTATGCTTGAAACACAGCCTTCTGCAGGACAGTGACTGCCACGCCTAAATCGAGTTGAGGGCCTTAGACTCCATAAGCATTTAATATTAAACAGCAAAGCTCTCTCCACACTACCTAGCAATTTATTTCTGGGTTAATATGAGGTGATGGTTTCAACCTATAAATCCCATTAAGTTTGAATCCCGGTTACTTCAAGATAATGCATAAGAAACGAGGTTGTCATGGCAATTTAGATCCGAGACTCACACCGGATCCTAGACACTAGATCTGAGGCTCAGGAGACAGTACATTTTCCATGCTTTATTTTGAATATTGGAATTCTCCTCTTCTTCCAGCATCTAAAACTTCACTGCTTGAGTCTCTGTGATAGAGAGTCTTTTTAGATTGATTAAAATAGGGCTCTGAGACGGTAATTAGAAATCTAATAGATAAACTTTTTTTACTGAGAAATTTCACATTAGAAAATTCTATGTATCTAAAACATTTTAGTTATATGACTATTTTTTTAATCTACTATATAGTTTGAAGTAGACATAGGGATAATTTGTCAAGCACATTACCCTTGACAAATGTGTAATTCCTAACTCTGAGCTATTCTAAATAAAATATTTTCATTATCTAGTTCAAGGCTATATTTTCAACATTCAACAAATAAAACATATCTCTCATACTTGAAAACTCTGCCACCAAATTTAACTCAGTCACATTTTTCATATTCTACTTTCTTACATGATTACTTATATTATTGAAAACTACACATGTGTCCCAAACTATTTAAATTATGACTTCTGTACACAAGTAGAAAGATCACTTTGTCAGGAGACCTTTCAGAGAGGTTAGAGGTTCTAAATTGTTTACTCTGTTGGCCAAGAATGTGATAGCATGAGAATTATATGCTTTTATATACTATTCTAGCTATTTCCAGTACCCTTTTTTTGACAGGTTTGTTTTGTGTTTTTTTTCATGCATTTATTGTTTTCAAAGAGCACAAGTTTTTAAGTGCAGGGACAGAACTCTCAACTTTTAGATTGGCAGACCTCAGGATCTGTCTACTGACATGGGGGCAGAAACACCATAATTGCTGGTTGGTCCTGACATTTTCTTGAACTTTCTGTTTTCCAACAGCTCTTACCACTTTATCTAAGAAAATGCTTCTTCATGATGAATATATTATTAATATTTCCAAGGATATAAAATGACCTTCAATCCTATTGACATGTTCTGATGTATACTGTGAAAATTGACTTCAAATGAAAGTAATTAGGCTCTGGAAGACTTTTTATGTAGATCAAGCTGAGAAAAAGAAACATTAAAAAATGTTTTTGCAGCCGGGCTCAGTGGCTCAGCCTGTAATCCCGCGCCTTGGGAAGCTGAGGTGAGAGGATTGCCTGAGCCTGTGGGTTAGAGACCCGCCTGGGCAATTTGTAGAGACTTCATCTCTACAATAAACCAAAAAATCAGCTGGGTGTGGTAGCGCATGCCTGTAATTCCAGCTACTTGGAGGACTGAGGCGGAAGGATCGCCGGAGCCCAGCAGGTCGAGGCTGCGGTGGCCGGGAGCAGCCACTGCACTCCAGTCTGGGTGACAGAATGAGACTCCAACTCAAAAAAAAAAAATGTTTTTGCATGATTACAAACATCATTTAGAAAAGTATTCTTAAAAAGAACAGTTAACAATATTCAAAATAACAATATTTGGAAGTATTACTGTTGCCCCTGTTGTACAGGTCAACAGAAACAACTCTTGAACTCCTGAGCAGGTGTAGCCCAGGTATGTGGCTTGGTACAGGGTCTGGCTGCAGAATAATTCAGAAATGTTCTGAGGATTTCCATATTCACATAGCCAATAAATAGCAGAGCCATAATTGAATATTCTTTGATTATGTTCATTCATTTATTAAGCTTTACAAAAAATCAAATATATGCCAGATATTCCGGCCTCTATTCTTGCCCTCTAAAGGACAACATTCACTGCCAGTCTCTTTAAGTTCATAATGTTATAGGTAGACAAATGTGTAAGCCAATAAATTGCCATGTTAAATAATAAATGCTATAAAAGAAGACACTCGTTCTCTTAAGAAAACTAGAATAAGCTTTCAGGAGAGGGCTTATCATAGCATCGGGGGACTTGTCCAGTCTTTGGTGTCATAGAATGTACACTTTGGCAAGTAACTGAAGGTCACACTCAATCCCTGTATGATGAAGACCGAAGTGGTACAAGCTATGGAGAAGTGTTAGAAAGTAGCCTCACTAAAAATAGACAAATGCCCCAGTTATCCACAGGGGGTTATACAAGACTTGAGATTTCATTTCCAAGAATAAGCCTCAGAACAGTCCCAACAGGAAGGGTGGAAGCAGGGACCAAATATCTTCCATTAGGGAGCATCACCACAAAAGTCAGAAACAAATCTTGAGCTCCAGAGCAGTTGTAACCCGGGATCTGTGGCTTGGTACAGGGTCTGGTTGCTGAAGATCTGCTCCCTCCAGGGAGAGGCAAATGGCAGGCCAGCCAGCTCTGGGTATGTGGTCATGAGGAGTCCCGGTCAGCGGTTTCAGGCTGGTCATCTTGGGCTGGGGATCTCTGGCCCTGCACTGGGGAGTGAGGGTCAGGATTCAAGTTTTGGGAGACAATATCAGTAACTCCAAGATCAGAAGACAATGAGGACAAGAGGAGGAGTGGGGGGTATCTGTGGCAGGGGGAAGGGATGCATGGAGAAAGGGTTGCATGTCTGTAAGGGGAAGAACAGGCTGTTGTGAGCTGGTCCTTGAGACAATAGAGGGAACTGAAAGGGTCAGCTCTAACCACAGTCACTCCATAAGGCTGCTTAAGAAGAATTCCAGTGGAAAGAAAGAAGAGATGGAGAAATGGTGTGAGAGCACTCTTATCCCTATAAATAAACTATTTACATGCTTCATGAAAAGAGAGCCAGCTCCCAGCAGACAACTATGCCCATGGCCCCACCAGTACCAACAGTACTTAAAGCTGTTGAGACCAAGGCAGTTCTTGTGCTGGAAGAAAGGCTGACAGACTTGGGGGACAGCAAAAAAAAGGCACTTTAGTGGCACCAGTCCACACACTGGCCCTGGCTTACTTAGCTTGGACATGGCTGAGATCCCGCAAATGACCCCCGAAACATGCACACTGCCCTATACCCCGATGGCACAGGGGTCCACTGAAGCCCCTCCTCCCCAGCTACGGGCAGGGCCCTCTGCTGCTTGACATGATGGAGAGAGAAGCCCTGTCCATGCCTACCGGTCCCTCTACCCACGGCCCTCCCACAGATGTGGATGACGCAAAGCAGACATGTGGACATCAGTGGTGAGAGGGCCAAGGTGTCCTGCAGGCAAGCGTGGACTCCAGGAGGACTGAGTCAAGCCCTCTTTGCAGCAATGGGAGCCCTATCTGTCCCACAAAAAGACACATTCTCTGTTTCTGGGTAGACACCAGCTGGAAATAAAACCTAATTTATTCAAAGGGATGCCGGTCTTTCCTGGGCGCCCCAGACGGCAGTTGGGCTGCCCTTGCTCAGGAAGTCTGGCAAGCAGTGCTCTAGGAGCATCATTCCAACTCAGAATGCAATAGCCAGGCTTCTCTGCCTTTTGATGAGCAGCCATCCTTTCAGAGTGAGTTTAATTCTAGAGATAACCAAAGCCTTGAAGAATAAAGAAAGATGAATGAAGAAAGTGGCTGAGTTCAAAACTGCCATTTGTGACATAAAATGATGTGGCTTTCTAAAGTAGCAGGCTCAGGATTCTAGCAGATTTTTTAGACAGTGCCTGTTTTGGAATTTTGCAAGAGAAACATCAGATTGCTGAAATGAGGGTCTAGTCTCTTTGAAGATCAATTAATTTTGAGAGCTTAATTAAATGCCACCACCTTGTCATTGACCTTCACACTTGATATTAGTTATTTGGCTTCCCAAATTAAAACCAATATTTTATAAATATATTTATCAAATATATAGGCTACCTACCACCAGAGAGGGAAGAGAGCACACACACATGGGGGGGGGCGAGAGAGAGAGAGAGAGAGAGAGAGAGAGAGAGAGAGAGAGAGAGAGAGAGGAGCCAGAGACACACAGAGACCCAGAAAGAATCACTTCAAATTTTCCAGTTTTCTCTCTGGACACTCTTCAATAGAGCATGTATAACTTTTCTCTTGTTTAATGTAGGAAGAAGAAACTCAATCCCTTTCTGTGTCTATTACTTTTTTCTTGCCCCACACACAACTTACAGTGGTCTTCCTAATATATACGAGGGAGGACCCTAAAAATCCTGGAATTTATTTCTTAAAAATTGTGTATTTATTCTTACATGTATAAACTTCAGTCACCTTCAAAGTCTTCTCCGTTTGATGAAATACATCTATTGAGATGCTTTTTCCACTGCTCTAAACAGTTTTCAACTCATCAATTTTGATGCCTTTTAGTACTTCTGCTATTTTTTGTTTCACCTCTTCCACATCAGCAAAATGTTTCCCTTTGAGGACTTTTTTCATCCAGGAAAAAAAAAAGTTACTCAGGGTAAAAGTGGGTGATGCCATGGTTTGGTCAGAAACTGCTAAACACTCAGCATAGTGTGGGCAGGTGCACTCATAAATCACCCATAGTGAAATGGGCAAACACACCGAAAGAATCTCCAAAATAAAAAAAATTCACTGAAATGTAGCCTCTCACAACAACACTAGCTGGTACACTGATGCTGATGGTTTCCTAGAATACTTAGTAGGGGAAGCCTGTACTACAAGGCATCTGCCCTCCAAAAAATAATTCCATTTTGGGGGGATCCTCCCTCATATATGTTTTCATACTTTGCAAACTCTACAATTGTCTCACTTGCTTCCCAACAAAGTACAAAGTCCTCAGCGTGGACACCAGGTCCCCACGCTCAGGCCCCAAACTGGCCAGCCTGCTTTCTTTCCATATTTTTCTACTCATTTGCCACTGCAAAGTCAAAAATCTACTACCCTGTAGTAGCTATAACATATTATTTCAGACCTTTGCTTATGCATGACATGTTTGCTTAGAATGTCTGGTCACAATTTTTCTCATAACTAAAGCATCTTGTGTTTTAATGCCCCAGGTCACATGTCCCTCTGTTATCCTGTCCGTGACTTTCTCCTGGCCTGGATTACTAGCTCTCTCCTCAACACCTCTACATCATAGTGTACTTTTTTCTAGTTAACATGTTTTTTCCAAACAGCCTTGTACTTTACCTAAATGTTTTCATGCCTAATTTTCCCTATAATAATAGGGGATCCTGTGTTTAGGCAGCATAACATGTTTTATCTCCAAGTTCTAGTTCAACAGTGCTTAACCGTAATGACAGTTGATTGAATTAAATTAATCATGTAATGTACTGTTTGAACACAGATTCATAAATGTATGTAGTTGGCACTTAATACAATTGCTGTTGCTGTCTAAGAACAAAACACAATATTAAAAAGTTAACACATATATAAAACAAAGGAGTACAAGAAATGATGTGCATCTCATTATTGAAAGGAAATACCTGGTTGTGGTTGAATTTATTTTCTTCTATGTTTTACATTATTTTTTGATGTAATTATTTCCTAAGCATCTTTTCTTCTTTTTTACATATCAGTCATTCTGGTCATGTTTAATTTTTTTAATGTTAATGTTTTCATTAATTTTATAGCCTCATCTCATTCCAAAAGCATATGAGACATTAAATAACAAAAGTGCCAATTACTACAAACCTGAATTATTTCCTCATTTGAGGAAACTGAGAGAACTAAATTTTAAATGCATTTTAAGTATCATTTTAAATAAATGTTTTAAGTACCAGTACTATACAGATTTATTATTCCTCATGATGGCATACGCTGGGCATTTAGATCCATTTCATCTTTCTAAATGTGAACTTTAGAAGGCTAAACCTTATGATCGGTTTCAGTGCATGGTCATACACCAAGGACTTGCCATCCATTGACCAAAGTCCCAGAGAATAATGAGGACTTACTGAAAATTTTCTTTAGGAGTATCTCAACAGGTTTATATAAGACATTGCATGACATGATTTAAAAAACAAAAGAAAAAACTTCTCTAGAACATTCTCTGTTCAGAACGCATATTCACAGGACTACCAAACTCCATGTTGCTTTTCCAGTGTGTGTTTCAGGCCTCCGTTGTTCTCCTGAGAACTTTGGCCCTTCTTCTTTCCTCATCTTCTTCTTCCAAAGAAGATAACTCCTAACACTACTTTCTTGAGAGGGGCAGTTCACTAAAATGTTAAATGAACTTTCCATTATAGTAAACAAATAGTACTTTATTAACATCTTTGTGCCTAAAACTTTCTCTAAGTTTTAGATTTGTCCATGCAATGAGTTGTCAGAAGTAAGCTTGCTTGGACAGAAGGAATGAAAATCTCTTTTTTTTTTTTTTTTTTTTTG
>NW_007038832.1:0-10414 GCF_000164805.1 Carlito syrichta | reverse complement strand
TCAGCCTTCCAAGTAGCTGGAACTACAGGCGTGTGCTACCATGCCCGGCTAATTTTTGATGTATTGTAGAATGAGGTCTCGCCAAGTTGCCCAGGCGTGCGTGTGATGGGCTGAATTGTATCCCCACCAAAATTCATATGCTAAATCGCAAACCCTCAGTACCTCAAAGTATGACTGTATTTAGAGATTGGGTCTTTAAAGATGTAATTAAGGTAAAAGGAGATAATAAGAATGGGGTTCCATTTTAATACATGTGGTGTTTTTACAAGAAGAGATTGTTAAGGACACAAACACACAAGCAGAGAAGATCATGTAAAGGCACAGAGGAAAACAGACATCTGCAAGCCAAGGACAGAGTCCTCGGAAGAAATCAACCCTGCTGACACCTTGATCTTTGACTATTAGCCTTAAATACTAAAAATGAAGGGGGACACACTTCATCAATAAAGGTACCTGATCTCAAACTAGGTAAAGTGGGGACCAAAGTAAGGCCCAAACTGTACCTGTGCAATGACCGTTTGTACATCTAAGCCTGAATTGTACCCCACACCTTTAAAATAAAAATTTTTTTAAAGAACTAAAAAAGAAGAATAAATTTATTTTGCTTAAGTCACCCAGTCAGTCAGTGGCATTTTGTTATGGCAACCCAAGCAGACTAATAAAGCTATGTCCACCTTTTCAACAGCGTTACACCAATGTCCACCAGCAGTGTAGAGGAATGGTGCTCAGCCAAGATTTAAGAAAAAAGACCTAGATCATAATCATCCCAAAGCAGGTGACTTGAGGTGCAACTCTTGCCCCTGGGACAGCTGGGTTAGGCACAGCACAGCCACATTAGAGCTCAGAGGAGCCGACTGAGCTCCTTGCAGTGAGATTTCTGCAGGCACTGGACAGACGTCGTTGCAGATATTTAAGTTCCTCTTCAGAGGTCATGGAAAGAAGGACCAGAGACATGTTCCACAGTGGGCCTCACCCGAAAGGGTGCAGCAGGCCCCAGTGCCCAGCAAATCACCGCTAGCAGTCCAAGCCAATTTGTGGCCTGATATAGCCTTTACCTGTCTTCTTTCAAACTGCTCATGTAATTCATGGCTGCGGCTCACTCCCATTACCATGCTCTCCACTGGGCTTCCAGAAACTCCTCTGAGAGAGAAGGAAGATGCACTCTGGCTTTTGTGACAGCTTCTGGGAGGAACAGTCTTCTGAAGGTGCTATATGGACCTCAAGGCCACTTCATGTGTTATGTCTAATGGTTACATACTTAACTCTCTTTGAAATGCTACCACAGTGCTGACCCTGCTGTAAGTTAGTCCCTGCTAATGAAATCACATGAATGCGTAACTCTTTTCCTCTGGGTATGTCTCCCTACCTCTAGTTTTCTCCCTAAATATTTCATCCTCTGTTAGAGTTGCTGGAGTGTCCTTTCTAAACATGAACTTTTTCCTGCCATTCCTGAACCTGAATGCCATCATTTACAACTCTGCAAAATTTAGCATCCCTGTTGTTTTTAAAATGTAGTATCACTATTATTTTTAAAGCTTGATGTCATTATTTTAAAAAAATATTTGTAAGCATATGTACTCAATGTATACATATCTTTTTTAATAAATAGATAATTACTGCTACTATATACATATATTTTATTAAATTCACCCAAAATTCAGAAATTATAAAGCTGAAATCCAAGTCCTTTCTCCATGTGTAAACAACCACCACAAATAGCTTGCTGCCTCCATATGACACCATTCCTTTCTGAATGCCCTAAAATAATTCACCTACCCCAGCTTCTTTCAGTTTTCCACACCAAGCTTCTTTTCCATCTCTTTAGCTCTGAGACATTGTCCCTCTGCCTAGATGGTATACCTACCCTTTTCCCCTAACAAACTCCTCACCTTTTAAGATCCAGGTTAATCATAAACAATGAAAATCATGTGTCAAGACAACAGGAAAATATATGCTGTTCAAGAGCTCAGGCAAGCAACAATAATACACCATCCTTTAACATTACTTAAAGATATGTTTCAATCACAAGATAAGTATTCAAATTAAGGATTCAATAATGGTCAGGTGCAATGGTTCAAGCCTGTAATCCCAGCACTTTGGGAGGCGGAGGCGAGAGGATTGCCTACTCCAGCCTGGGTGACAGAGTGAGACTCCAACTCAAAAAAAAAAAACAAACAAACTCTAACTCTCAATGCAATGGTATTAAGAGGTGGGGGCCTTTGGGAGATGATGAAGAACTGAGGGCCTCATAAATGGGATTAGTGCCCCTATAAAAGAGGTCCCAGAGAGCTCGCTCATTCCTTCCACCATGTGAGGAGACAGCTAGAAGCAGCCATCTATGAACCGGTAAACCAACCCTCACCAGACACTGAATCTGCCAGCAGCTTGATGTCGGACTTTCAGTCTCCAGAACTGTGGGAAATAAATTTCTGTTGTTGATAAGAAACCCAGGCCATGGTATTTTGTTATAAAGTCTGAATGAACTAAGATATTCAAATTCTTGTCTTATTATTAGGGAATTCACGATAAAATTTGGTGGTGAACTTCACTATTAACAGGAATATAGCTTTAAATTTTGTTTGAAATACTTTAATGTAACTACTAGTGGCATATTTGATAACATTTAAACCTTCTAAATCACAACATAAGATAATAACAGTGAAAACACAGGTCATAAAGCAAATGATAAAAGAAGTCAAAAGAAGGCATAAAAATCAGCAGGAAATAAGTTGACATGAGTAACAACATATAAATCTGTTATGGGATATTACGAAATTCTTAAAATGTTTTGAAAATTTTTATGATGGGGAAAACGTATGGGAAATACCAAATTTAAATAGCATAAAACCAATATTTCTAAAATAAGACTTGATAGAAACATGTATATATATACACACAAAAAAAAATACACACACATGCACACATAGGTGTGTGACTAGATATACACTAATACTATATACTTTATGTATGTGGATAAGCAAACCACATGCTTATCCAAAACCTTACTATCATATTTGTACAGATGAAAACATGTTAACAGTGATTAGTCAAAGTTGATGTTGTTGCCAATATAGGCACTCACAGGATATCTGTTTCCTATAAAGTTTCCTCTAAAAGCTTTCAACCTCATGGAGTCCTATAAAGATGTGTAAAACAAATAAAAATCTTAGTCTCTTGCCAATAGTTAACAACCAGAAAATCAAAATTTCAAAATTAATAGACTTGTGTGATATATTTTAAAAGACAAAAACAAAACTCAGCAAAAGTGTATATGAATAGCTTACTCCTTGAACTAATAAAATATTCAGTGTTATAGCTCCTTTGGTTCTTCTAAACAAATGTTGTTAATTTTCTTGTTTTCAAGTGCATATTTATTTAGTCTATTTTCATATTATTATCATCCATTTTTTCTTTCAGATTGCCTTTTTGAGGTTTACCTAATTCCTTGCCTCTGGATCATAAGGCAATTACTAGAAAGGATGAGAAGGGAGCTGTTGTGAGGTTCTCATCTATAAAAGAGGATTGATGGATTTAGGAACAAGGCATCATTCTAGAAGTCAGCCAGCTTCTAGCTAGTGCCACCGACCACATTTTTTTCCTGCATCAAACCTTGGAGAATAGAGAAAACAGCAATAGTCATAATCTAACATTTAGAGACTGTGGTCGTTTCTTCACGTCATTACCCTGCATCTGTTCACTATGTTATTTCTTTCAACTCTAATTTCCCTAAATGAGTGTCTGGGGCTCCTAAACTTCTTAAAGAAGACACGCTCTCTACAGCTGATATTAGTGGTGCTCTTCATTTATCTCTCACAAGAAGGGCAGCGTCTCTCCAGCTTCCAGCACAGCCATCCCTGGATGCTACAAAAGGGTTGGTTCCCTGTGGAGCTGGGAAAAGGCCCTCTCTGATTTTCTCATCCCTTTAGAAAATGTGCCATGCATTTCTCCCATAATGTAGAAGCTTCCTTGTGTCCCATCACCCATGAGCATTTTATTCTGAATTAAAGACAGCGCTTGGGAGCCAAAAAAATACTCTGAGAGAAGTCACAAGCATAGTTTCTCAATGTGGTTCTGTTACTCACCTCTCTGTGGTTTTGGCAAATAGCCACTCCAGGGCGTTATTTTCCTAATCTGAAAAAGAGGCCAGTAATCCATGCCCTGCCTCTATTTTAAGAATGTCATGGGAGTCCAGTGAGTGAGTAAATACAAATTCACTTTCATGACTAAGGCAAGTACTGAAGGAGCAGAGGGAACTGTGATGTATACAACCCCCAGGTCAGTCTCTTAAACACTCATGTGACATTCCTGGAACTCTGGAAAGTACAGTCATTCCTTGGTATCAGTGGGGGATTAGCTCCAGTACACCTCCCAATATAAAAATTCATGGCTGCTCAAATCCCTGATATAAAATGACTGAGTATCTTCACATAACCTATGCACATTTTTTGTATACTTTAAGTCATCTTTAGATAACTTATGATAACACAATGTAAATGTTATGTGAGTAGTTGTTATAGTGTCTTATTTAGGAAATAATGGCAAGAATTTAAGAAGCAATACGTTTTCCAGACAGATGCAATTTTTTTCAAATATTTTTGATCCACAGTTGGTTAAATCTAAAAATGCAATACCCGTGGGTACAGAAGGCTGACTACAAAGTCAAAAACAACAGGTATTAGTGAGGTTGCAGAGAAAAGGGAATGCTCATATGCTGTCGGTAGAAGTGTAAACTAGTGCAGCCCTTGTAGAAAGTAGTTTGGCGATTTCTCATAGAAATAAATATTGATTTAACATTCAACCCAGAAATCCACTACTGACAGCATATAAATCACTCTACCAAAAAACCACTAGTGTTCATATATTTATCACCACATTAACCACAATAGCAAAAATATGGATCCAACCTAAGTGCCCAACAATGGTGGACTGGATTTTTTTAAATGTGATGCATAACCAGGTGTGGTGGTTCATGCCTATCATCCCAGCACTTTGAGAGGCTGAGGCAGGAGGATCACTTGAGTACCGGAGTTTGAGACTATCCTGGACAACATTCTCTAATTATAAAAAAAAAGAAAGAGGAGAGAGAGAACAACAACAAGAACAACAAAAACCCTGGTACGACATATATACCATGGAATACTATGCAGTCATAAAAAAGAAAAACATTATGTCCCTTGTAGAAACATGGATGGAGCTGGAAGCATCCTTTTAAGCAAATTATCACAGAAACAGAAAACTGAATAACACATGTTCTCACTTATAAGCAGGAGTTAAAAAGTTGAATACACACAGACATAAAGATAGGAACAGACACTGGGGACTCTTAAAGGGGGGAAAGGTTGAAAAACCACCCATTGGGTACCATGCCCACCGCCTGGATGTCAGGTTCAATAGAAGCTTACACCTCACCATCATACAATATATCCATGGAACAAACTTGCCCTGTACCATTGAATCTAAAATATAATGATGATAATAACAATAATAAAAGAAGGTTGACTATATACTGTTGTAAATCTGTGAATACTATCTAATGCATTAAATAGTTGGGAAATATATTTTGTTATTGGCAAACATGCTATGTAATTACCTAGATTAGTAGTTCTCATTCTGAACAACTTCTAAACTAAAGGTCATAGACATTCTTTCACTCAAATGTTTTACTCCGTTCCTGTTATAGTTCTATGCATAGCTTGGCCCTCAATCTGTGCTTTTTCATTACAAGAAACATTTCTTTTTCACAGTTCTAACCGTACGCAAATAATAAATGGTACCATACCACAGACACCAGCAAAACCCTGATTAATGGAATTACACATCACTTTCCATCCCAGCATTTGGAGGCTAATGGCAATATGCATAATGACATGTCACATGCTTCAAATATTATCGAGATGTCCTGAAATGATTATTTATTGCCTGTGGGAGGAATTCATCATTGGGAAGGACCCACATCATGTTGGCAGTCTGGCTTTTACATTTCCTGGGAAATCGCCTGTGTGTATTGATTTGATAGATGCACTTTTTTCTCTTGCTGGTCAGCTTCTTATCTGTCGTTACATATCTTTTCTTTGGTTTATTGCTAACAAAATAATACAAACTCAATCAAATTTATTTGCTTTGAATGTGCAACTGAATTTGCTAAAGTTTTTCCTAAACATGCAATACACTCTGGGAGAGAGAAAAGCAGTGAAAGTCATGTGTTGGTGAAATGAAGGCCATAGAGCCAGCAGTCAGAGAGCTGTGTTCTACATCTGGTTTTGCCTATATGGGTTTGCTGGCCTTGGGCATGGTTGCACCTCAGTTTTTTTGCCTGTGCAATGAGCAATGACCTCATGGGGTTATTCTAAAAGTAAATGATGACAGGAGCCCAGGGCCTGGCCTGGAGGCTTGCACAAGTTGATGCTAAATTCCCACATCTACTCTTGGATTCTAAGTGCCCTCTTCCCTCAGACTTGGAAAACATCTTTCTGCTTCACAGGGCTGGATAAAGGTCAAGTGAGATAATGCCTGTAAGATATTTTGCTTCGCTTTGTAACCTCTGTCATAATAAAACAAGATGTATCCAGGTAGGACACTTGTTTGAAAAAAAGCAATTTACTTCAGTTCAGCAAAATATTTAGAGTATCTTCCATCCAGGTGATTTGATAGGTTTTGGAAGCTCTTAGCAATGCAAAACATAACCAGTACCCCGTGGAGTTCACCATGCACTACAGTACACAAAATAAGCAAGAAATAATTCTGTAATACAATAACAAGTGCTAAGTTAACAAATGAGCAAGACGCTATGAAAACTCAGATGTGGGGCTGTCATCTTATCTTGCTTCAGGAAGAGAAGGCTTCCTGGAGGAGAGAATAGGAAATTCAAGTCTTGAAGGAGGAAGTAGAATTTATATATATATATACACATACATACACAAAGGGGAAGTGATGGGATTCTAGATAAAGGGAACAATGAGAGCAAAAGCAAAGTCTAAGGGCATAAGTGTGTGTGTGTGTGTGTGTGTGTGTGTGTGTGTGTGTGTGTGTGTGTGTAGAAAACCACAATTTAGTATTTATTGAAGTGGAAGAATCAAGATGGACTACAGAAGGAAAACAGGACGTAGTCAGAGAGACATAACCCTCAGGGCAATGGAAGACACTTTTAAGTCATATTTGCATTTTAGAAAGATTATCTAGGATGCAGTTTGGGGGATTAATTTAAGAGGCAAAAAGAAAGGTAGGGAAACAAATTAGCTGGCCCTCAAAATGATCTAAGCAAGAGATGTGGTCGTCTGATGTAAGATAGCGGTGGACATGGAAAGAGGAGGGGATTTAGTGAAGAAACATGTATAAACTGATGATGGCTGACAGAGAGGACTAGGCAGAAGATGACCCAGGAGACCTCCCAGATGGTCAGCAGGTTGGTACTACCTCAATACTGCAATATGGAACCAGAAAGAAGGAACAGGCTGCAGTATACGTGCTTGCTCGTATGTCAAGGGGAGAGTTGAACTTGGGAGATGGTTGAGATTATTGAGGATACCTTGATATTAAAATGTTCTATGGAACATCTAGCCTTCCCAGTTAAAGAGGGCGGATCCATTTTTATTTACTGGGAATGAAGTTTTGTTTCTCTAATTAGCAAGATATCAACCATACAGTAAGTATTCAACAAATGCAGGCAAGTTAGTTGCCTCTTGAACACCAGCAATGCAATTTTCAAAGCTAATTGAGACACATAGAATCAAAGAATCACATTAGATTATTCTGCAAAATGGAGATTATTGATAACTGTTTCATAGTGAGTTTGACCCCCACTATTGTGACACTCGGCACTGCACTTCTTTGCTAGCTTTTGGATTCAAAATAACCTATCACATCCAAAGTCTCATCAGCCAGTACAAGGAAAGAGAATTTTAGGAAATACTTAGGATAGTACAGACTCATGACTAGACCTTTTTAGACATTTACGGAACTTGGGGGAAAACTCGCTCTACAGTTAGTTTCCAGAAACAAAAGACTGAGTCTAGTGTTTGGAGCAGATTTGGGAAAATTTTGAAAAGATATTAATTCACTTTAATTCTCAAACATTGTGGAGTACTGCTGTAAATAAGGTACCAAGTGAGAAGCTAAGAGATGAAGAAGAGACACAAGTATGAAAAGAAGGTACAACCAACACCAGAGCTTACAGTGAAAAGTGCAGGACAATTTGTGATAAAGGCATGCAAGGGACTGGGTGCTGTGTGTTTTGAACAGTGACTTTCTGCCTTTTATTTTTCTTTAATCCAGTCCTCTCAGCTTTCAAGATTCTAGAGTTTTTCAAGCTTTCAGGCAGTCCACAATTAATGATCATTTTTCTTTTAAATAGCAAATTTTCATCCTTTCAAGAAGTTTAGGTTGGGAGAAAATTGGGCCGCATATACTCTTTCTACCATCTTGATCCAGCTTCCTAACTAATCTGATGGCCTGTGTTCTACTGTGCTAATATGTCTGTTACCTCCTAGACACACTGTATTTATACAAAGAAGAAAATTAATGTTGATTATTGACAGTGCATGGAGGTATGCAGAGCTAGTGAGCCGTGCTGCACTGCCCAAATTCTACTCGTTACTAACTTTACAACAAGAAACTTTTCCAGGCTATATGAGCTTATAGGCAACATGAAAGGATAATTAAAATGTAAACTAAAAATAAAATCTAAACCCCTAACCAATTTAACAGACTCCCTCTTGGCCAAGGGACCCCTGAGAAACCTTAAAAACTAAATTCCCAGATTTGATGAGACAGGAGGTCAGACAAGCCTCCTTTTTGAAGTTTAGAAACAATTGACCAGAATTAATGTTAAAATAGAGAATATAAGCCAGACAGAACAGATTTATTGTGGCAATAAGATATCAAATTATAAACAAGAGCTAGGACCATGCCAGGCAAGGGTTAAATCATGCAACCCCCCCCACACACACACACACACACTCAAAGAATAAACTATGTTCTAACTACCACAAGACTTTTCTTTTTCTCTCACAACTAAATAAGCAGTGGCCCCAAGATAAGAAAAGTTGAGGTGGTTGCACCAACCATCAGACAACTAACTAACTGAGCCCCTTATTACTCAAGCCATCACTATAGCTTTGATTGGACAAGAGACTGGCTTAAATAATGTTCTCCTGATAAGACCAATGACCATCGACTGATTCTGGCCAGTTTACAGAGACTACAAACCTTTGGATCCTAAAAAGGCTTTTTGATATATAGGGCCTAATTGTAATACATTTTAAGCTTAGAGCCCCTGTACAGAAACAAACTCAAAAACCTAAATGAAATGGAGGGCTTTCTTACATTACACAACCTCACCAGGTTGAAACAAGAAGAAATCGAAACCCTAAATAGACCAATAACAGCCCAGAAAATCAATTATGTCATAAGAACACTACCTACAAAAAAAAAAAAACCCTAGACCGAATGGTTTTCCAGCAGCATTCTACAAAACATAAAAAGAGGAGCTGATACTGATCCTATTGAAAGTATTCCAGGCAATTGAGAAAGATAGAACTCTCTCCAAATCATTTTATGAAGCTAACATCACATTGATATCCAAACTGGTGAAGATCCAACAAAGAAAGAAAACTACAGGCCAATATCCTTGATGTACATAGGTGCTAAAATTCTTAACAAGATTTTAGCAAAACCAGATCCAAAAACACATCTCAAAAATCATTCACCATGACCAAGTAGCCTTCATCCCCGGGATGCAGGGCTGGTTCAACATCTGCAAGACCATAAACATAATTAAATACATTAACAGATGTAAAGACAAAAACCACATGATTATATAATCAAACGCAAAAACAAATTTTGCTAAGATCCAATATGCCTTTTTGATAAAAAATGTTTGAACATCTAGGCATAGATGGAAATATCTCAAAACAGTAAGAGCCATCTATGAGAACCCCACAGCCAACATACTGCTAAACAGACAGAAATTGGAACCATTTTCCCTGAAAAGCAGAACAGGACAAGGATGCCCACTCTCACCCCTCCTGTTCAACATAGTATTGGAAATCCTAGCTAGAGCAATCAGACAAGAGAAGGAAATCAGGAGTATCCAAAAAGAAAAAGAGGAAGTTAAGTTATTCCTCTTTGTAGATGACATGATTCTATATCTCAAAAACCCAAGAGAATCTGTCAAAAACCTCCTTGAGGGGTCGGCGGCAAGATGGCGACCGGGCAACCCGGTGTCTGAAGCCCTCTGCCAGGGAGATCTGCAGTGGGTCTCTGACTCTCGCCCCCGGGAGGCTGGGGACCCCAGCATTGCAGCCTGCTCCTCAGACAGAGCTCGGCCATCGCTATCACTGGAACATCGCAACGACTGGACAGTTTTACTGCATTGCACGCTCCTGCCGCTGCCGCAGCCCCTCCCCCCACCAGCGCT
>NW_007038831.1:0-7511 GCF_000164805.1 Carlito syrichta | reverse complement strand
TGTGTTTGTAGGGTTATAAATTCCCCTCTTATTACAGCTTTTAAGGTATTCCAGAGATTTTGGTAAGATGTTTCTTTAATTCATTTGTTTCCAGGTATCTTTTGATCTCTATTTTGATGTCATCATTGACCCAGGAGTTATTTAACATCATGCTGTTTAGTGTCCATGTCTTTGTGGGTTTGGGGGGACTTTGTTGGTGTCAATGTTTATTTTTATTCCACTGTGGTCCGAGAAGGTGCATGGTAGAATTTCAGTCCTTTTAAATTTGCTTATACTTGATTTGTGTCCAATTATGTGGTCGATCTTAGGATATGTTCCATGTGGTGATGAGTAGAATGTGTATTCTGTGGTCTTTGGATGGAGTGTTCTATAGGTATCAGTTAAGTCCATTTGGTCCAGAGTCTCATTGAGGTTCCAGATCTCCTTGCTGATTTTTTGTCCTGATGATCTGTCTAAGGTTGTGAGTGGTGTATTAAAGTCCCCAGTTATTATGGTGTTAGAGTCAATGTCTTTCTTTAGTTTTCCTAGAAGTTGCTTTATGAATGTTGGTGCGCCTATGTTGGGTGCATATATGTTTAGGATAGATATTTCTTGTTGATGGAGTGAACCTTTTATCATTATGTAGTGGCCCTCTGTATCTTTTTTAATTTTTGATAGCTTAAATGGTATTTTGTCTGAAATTAGGATCGCGACTCCTCCTTTCTTTTGTGTTCCATTCGCCTGAAAATTTGTTTCCCATCCTCTTACTTTGAGTCTGTGTATGTCCTTTCTAGTGAGATGGGTCTCTTGAAGGCAGTATATTGTTGCCTGGTGATATTTTATCCATTTTGTCATTCTATGTCTTTTCAGTGGTGCGTTTAGTCCATTCACATTCAGACTAATTTATTGAAATGTGAGAGTTCGTCCCTATCATGGAGTTCTTATTGAGTTATTGTTCTTCCACTTGATTTTTCTTTTTTCTTTCTTTTTTTTTTTTCTTTTGGCTTCTTTGGGTTGGTTCGTGTATATTTTATTCTTTTCCCTGTACTCTTGTGAAGAACGCTGTTCTTTTTTCCTTTTCTTCTGTGTTTAGTACTTTCTTAAGTGTTTCATGTAGAGATGGTTTTGTGGCTGCATAAGTTCTTAGGGATTGGATATCTGGGAAAGATTTTAATTCTCCCTCACTGATGAAGCTTGGCTTGGCTGGGTAGGTTATTCTTGGTTGAAATTGTTTATCCTTTAGGACTTTGAAGATAGGGTTCCAAGCTCTCCTAGTCTGCAGGGTTTCTGCAGATAAATCTGCTGCTATTCTGATTGGTCTTCCATGGTGGGTGATCTGGCCTTTTTCTCTTGCTGCCTTTAGGATTTTTTTCTTTTGTGCCTACTTTATTTAGGCGAATTATTATGTGTCTAGGAGTTGATCTTCTCATTTGTTGTCTTGCGGGGGTTCTCTGAATCTCTTGTGTTTGAATTTTTGTATCACTGATTAGATAAGGGAAATTTTTTTGAATGATCTCATGGAAAGTTTGTTCCAATGTAGTCTCTGTTTCTCTTTCTGCCTCAGGGAGTCCGATTATTCTTAGGTTAGGCCTCTTGAGGTAGTCACTCATCTCTTGAAGGTTTTGTTCTGTCTTTTTGAGCTTATTTTCTGTGTTTTTAAGAGTTTGGGTTATTTCTATATTTTGGTCCTCAAGCTCTGAGATTCTTTCTTCTGCTTGGGTAATTCTGCTTTCCATGCTTATCAATTTGTTATTTATTTCATTCACAGTATTCTTCATTACTGTTATCTCAGATATCAGCTCCTTCCTAGTTTCTTCTTGTGTCTCCTCAATTCTTTTTAATCTCTCCATTATTGTTTTGATATCGACATTTGCATTTTGAGACCCTTCATTCTGGGGACTTTTCATTGTTTGTATTCCAAAGTCAGTTTTCTCAGTGTCTGCTCTCCCAGGCATCTGGGAGAGACCCATACTCTTCTTTTGGTTTTTCTTCATTTCTGTAGATTTTTCTCCCTTTACCCCTTTCCCTCCCCCTCTTCAATTCTGTTTTTGAGGGAAGGTGGGGTTGCTTTTATTTCTCTTCTGCAATGACCTGTTCTTCCTTATGAGGGTCTTCTTAGCCCATTTCTAAAAAACAAAATGGTGGGCTTTCCTTTGAAGTATTCAGTGACTTACTAGACAAATGTTGGCTTTATTTCTGTTATCATTGCTTCATAACAACTTAACTCAAAACTTATCAATTAGAACAAACATTTTAATATCTTACAATTTGGGGGGTCATGGGTTCAGGGCCCAGCTGGAGCCGAAAGATTTGGCTGGGCAGTTCTTGCCTGGGATTTCTCATGAGGATGAAGTTAAATGGCAGCTAGAGCTGAAAACCTGTGAGTCTTGAATGACTGTATGTCCAAGATGGCTCATGGACTGACAGTTGATGCTGGCTGTTGGCTGGGAACTCAACTGGACTGTTGGCCAAAATATGTATGCATCTCCTCTCTTGCCTGGCAGTCTCAAGGTAATATGACTTTTTACATGATGGTTGGCTTCCCCCAGGGAGAACAACTCATGAGAACCAAGGAGAAGCTGCCTGGCCTTTACTGATCTAATTTGGAAATTTCACAACATCATGTCTACTTATTTAAATTAGTAAAATGTGCATCACTAAGGTCAGCCCAGATTCAAGGGAAGGAAACATAGACTACTCCTCTTATAGAGAGGAATGTTAAAGAATTTATAATATGTTTTTAAACAATATTTTCAAATGTGGAGATCCAGACACTTGATTAAAACTCTAAAAAGGAAGATCTTCACTGGATAAATCAGAAAAAATGAAAAAGTGGGGTAACTTCAAATAGTGAGATAAATTGTGTATCAGTAATCAGACAACAGGGTAAACATTTATTTCTCTGAAAGAAATATTAAATGGCCAGATAGATGGATAGGTGGATGGTAGATGAAAGGATAAATGGAGGGAAGGAAGGAGGGAGGAAGGAAGGGAAAGGAGGAATGGATGAGTATAAATAGATGGCAGTGAGAGAAGAGCTATTTGGATGAATTCAAAGCATAGTATGTGGCAACTTCCCAACTAGGACTGGACTTGCAAACATCTTTTAGAGGGTGCTTATATCAAAGCCACAGTTCATTCAAAAACAATTACTAGATAGGGTGAAACCAGGGCAGAGGATTGGTTCTGAAATGAAGAAGGTTTAATAGGCATGATGAGGCAATAAAGATTTACACAGGCAAAACTTCACTGGATCAACACAGAAATCCATCTGTCTTAGCCAGCTGCTCTATTCTGCAACAGAGTCAGTAGCACCATGTCCGCTCACGGCAGGAGACAAATCATCCTTTGAAAGCAGGAATCAAAAAATTTGGCAGAGGAGTACAATTAAATGATATATTCCATCCTACAAATTTGAGATCACATTACATGTGTTCTTTAGTTTTCTCCATCAGGGAAATGAGGAGGATACAGAGCCAGACTGAGATAAGTACTATGGTAATGGGAGGTAATATGAGAGGTATTATTCCACTTATTTAAAAATCTAAAGGCAACAACTGGGCTAGTCTTCCAGTTACAACATATGGCTTTAGAGACATGATCCCTCATCAAGAAAATGGAATAGAACTTGTCATCATGGACAGATTGTTAGAGGAAAAAATGATAGCGTTGGGCACATTATGAGATAAGAACAGCTAGTACCGCTACATTTGGAGTGCTCTAAAAGCTGCAGTAGCATTTGTTTTTGCTCCCTGGATTGGTTCCATCTGTCTAGTACTGCTGAGAATATTTTGACAGTGGAAATTTGTGAGATGAGGCAACCTCCACCACATACTGACATTTATGAATCAGAATATCCATGATGGAGGGAAGAAGGATCAGAGGCACTGGTTTGAAGGGACTGAAATGGAAATATAGCAAAGGCCAAACTAATGGGCTTTCTCTAGACCTTTGGTGGTAGAGACTTTGGTATCAATTACTGGGGTTTGAGATTGGGAAGGAATCTTCCTTTGGTTTTGATTCAATGGCAAGCTGTCAAGATGGTTGACAGGTGAGATCATTGCTAGCTCTCTGGCTTGCTAATTAAAGGAGATGGGGAGTAACAGCGATATTAATTTTGTTCACTCACCTGAATCTCCTTTGGAAGAGGGAATTCCTTTTGAATCCTAAAAGAGATCAATTCACTACCTGACATGCACCCAAGTGAGTATGAAAAATATGCCTTCAGGCTGAGTGATACATGAATCAGATGCCAAGCGTCACATGGTAAAATAGGGATATTACCTTTTAATTGCTCTGGGAGATAGAAGAGTCATCCAAAGTTGGAGTGCAGCAACCACTAAAGAACCGGCATCAAAAGGAATCAGATTTCAAAATAGGAGGAAAAAAGGAAGATCAAAAGCTCCTCTGCTTCTCTCACCCTTGCATTGATATGCCTTGAATGTCCATTTCAATATCTCTAAGGCTTTCTTTTAAGTGAACCTGAATTCTTTTCTTTATTCCTAGGAGGTTCTGAGCAGGCATGCAGGATAAAACAACTTCATTTTTAACCCACTCTAAATGTTAGCTTAAATGTGGGGATACCTTGAAATCAAACTGCCCAGATTGTCATCCAGAATTTGACACTGAATAGCTATGGAACTCTAAGCTGTTTTCTCATATTTACAATACAAATAGTATTATGAGAAACTCCATGGGATTTCTGAGAAGAATCAAGGAGAAAAATCCATGTACAATCATTTAGCATAGTGCCTGGTATGTAAAGTTTAGCAAGTGTGAGCTATCATTATGTTAATCCATGGTCAGAGTTTTTTTTTTTTTTCCTATTATGAATAAATATTGTTCAAATGCAGTTAAAAGACAGTGTGGTCAAAGAATGGATGGGAATAGGGTAAATCTGACCACTCCCTACACTGTGATGTTACCTCTCTGACCCTATGGGGGGTCCCTCTCCCACACCATGATGCTTGTTCTCTCACACAGTCCTCCACCTAACAGCCTTCAAGTGGAAGGCATTCTTTCTGTTATAGCTCTGATTTGAGGTGTATACTGCCTGTTCTAAGTTTTTTCTTTAAAAACTGGTGAATACAGGGATTTATTAAGTTGAGGGTTAAAACAAAAAGGCAAAATGCATCTCAAAGCAAAGATGCAGCTCTGTAATTCTCGAGTCCAAAGCACTGTCCTCTGGTCACAAACATTTCAGAAAATACAATGAACAAGATTTATTTACACTACTGTATATGACCAAAGAGAAAACAAAATAGGGATTTTAAAGGTGACCCTATGATTCCAAAGAGGCCCGTTTTTCATTCTCACTGCATAACAGCCTCACTCCAAGATTACTGAGTGTGCAGTATCTGTTTTCTGTGGGCCACTGCCAACAGATGGCTTATTTTGAGTGGAGAGAAATATCATTAAGGAACAAAAAGAAATTAGGACTAAATAGGAAATTAAATACGTTCTTGGGATTACAACTGATGATCAAGGAGTTGCAAACCAGTGATTTGCAGCTTAATATTTTGCCTGCAGCCAATACCCACTGTTTTAAGGAAACCTTAATATTAAGAAGGCTGTTCTCACACCATGCAATTTATTTGTCTTTCTGTCTTGCCAATGCCTTTGCCAAACATCATAATTTGCCCAGAATTCTGAATTGCAAGATGAACAAATAATATTCATTTTCTCCACGGAGAAAACATCCTTTGATTGAATTGTCTACTTCCATCCCAGTCACTGCAATGTGTGCTTCATGTCAGAGATGTGAAATGGAGTTGAGCCTACTTGAAAGCAGAGTATAAATTAGCCTCTAAATGAAAACATTTAGAAGGAAAACATTTTCAAATGACAGCCAAGCTCAATCAGCTCCTAAAGTACTTGGGGCCCCTCTGAGGAATGCAGCATGAAAATGAGGGCATGCAAGCCCACAGTGTGACCCCATCACTGCTCAGCGGGTTCAGGAATTTCCCTGGGGGACTGCAGGGCTGGAAGTCAGAGGGTAAACACAAGATATAGTTTCTCTAACAACCAGCCATCATGGTTGACTTTTTCACTTCCATACCTCTATTTTATCTACCAAAAACTAAATAAAATATAAAGACTATCAATAGCAACCAAATAAAACATAGCTCTGTCTTAAGTTGCATTAGAAAAGCTGGCATGCATGCAGAAGTAGGCTAAGTTCTAGTAGGGCATGCTTGGACACCCTGTGCTTGTCAACCCTCCAGTTCTGTACTGATGTTATCATGACCAAATGCATACCAAAGCTCTTGGGCATGAGTCTGACTCTGCTCACAGGTGAACACGATGCCAGGAAATCGAATCATGGATGGCTTTTCTGTTACTTCAAACAAATTAGTCTTGCACATCTCTCCATGGCATAATTCAGAGCATACACTGAAAATTCTAATCAACCCACCCCATCCCAGCTGTTAAATCAGTGAGAAATCACTTGAAAACAGTTGGGGAAGATCCTTGCTACTGGCCAGAGAGTCTAAATTCTTGAGATAAGAGTCCAAGCTATTATTTTTTTTTTCTTTAGCTCAGTCTGTGGCTATATGAAAATCACTAAGTCTTTCTTTTATACTGCTATTATTATGAATGTCATAGCCAGGCACTAAAACAAACTATATGACCTCAGGGAAAAATATCAATATTAGTGCACAAGCCGCTTTCCTAGAATCGAGATGCTGTGAGGTGACTGACCTCTTGGCTATAGGTTACTGTAGAGCTGAGTGTGACATGTCATACTTCTTCTTCACCCACTCTGCATCTGCACCCTTTCCCATGGGGACATTGCGGTATTCTCCCACCGTGCGGACCGTGACCTCCCCTGCCTCTTGACTCTGAGCTCAGCCATGTGACTTGCTTCAGCCAATGCAATGCCAACAAATGTGAGGCAAGCAGAGCCTAGAAAAGCTTTCAAATGATTGGACCTACTCAGTCTTGCACCTCTGCCATGAGAAGAACATGCCCAGGCAGGCTGGCTTGTCGCAGGAGATGGATGAGAGACAGGTGGAACCAATCTAGTTGGTCTGGCTAGACTTAGCCTAAATCAGCCAGCTGATTCCCAGGCACAGGGAGCGAACACAGCTGAGAATAGCAGAGCCTCTTGGCCTGAACTGCAGTCCCATAGATTCACATGCCAAAAAGTGCCTACTGTGTTTAACCACTTAATTTGAAGGGACTTATTGTTTTAAGCCACTGCTTGATAGTGTGGCAACAGAAAGCTAGGAAACTGAAAAAAAAGAGAGGTTTACCACATTGCCTGGATGGAAGCTGGTTTTGAAAGATTCCATTCTCTGAAGCAGGATACCTCATCATTTCACTGTCACAACTTGAAAGTCAAAAAAATGACATTCCTGGCAGCAGAAGTCTAAGTTTTCAATGGCTGTAGCACAGAAAACTTCAACTCCTGCCTGCAGTACCATTAAAATAATAGTAACTAAGCTGGGCTCGGGGGCTCAGTCTGTAATCCCAGCACTTTGGGAGGCTGAGGTGAGTGGATTGCCTGAGCCCGTGGGTTCGAGACCCGC
>NW_007038830.1:0-55176 GCF_000164805.1 Carlito syrichta | reverse complement strand
GGCTCAGGCAGTCCTCCCACCTTAGCCTCCCAAAGTGCTGGGATGACAGGCGTGAGCCACTGGGTCCAGCCCATCCTTCCTTCTTAGCTTTCGCTGCTCAGGCTTGAAACTTCTAACTCTACCACTTCATGCAAGTATACATGCTTGTGTATACACACACACACACACACACACACACACACACTCACCCTTCTCTCCTCTAAAGAAACTTCCCCTGTTGGCCCTCCTCCAGGATCTATTATTCTACACACTGAGAACCGCTGGGGACCTTCAAAGTTTTCTGGGCACCAGCTTTGCCTGACGGAGGGTAATTAGGAGGAAACAATCACTGTCCAAACTGATGTGTTGTTAGAAACTTGGGTTTTGATTCTTCCTGGTGGATCCGAAAGCAAAGCCACCAACAGGAGCCCGGGTGCATGCACGTCAAGGGGTGTGTGTGTGTGTGTGTGTGTGTGTCCGCGCGTCTGTGGGTGGAGGGTGTGAGGGGGAGGACAATCTGTATTCCTTCTCTGTTCACCCAGTCACAGAGCCTAAATCTACTCTGACACTTGCAGAAAAATGAAAAGCCGGAATCCTGCAGAAGCCTGCCTGTGCTGGGGGGGAGGCGAGGAGTGCTCGCAGCAGGAGGGAAGTTGACTTTTCTTTATCCATATAGGGGTTTTTCCATGCAGAGTTTAAATTATGCCTGATAAAAGGAGTTTCGTGGATGTTTCAGTTCTTTCAAATTCTCCTGGCTTCCTCCCAATTAAATGAGGTTTGTCAAAGCCACAGGGCTCTGCTGCTGCCGCCTCGGCGGACAAGCACTTCCTGCAGCGACATCTCGAATCCCCGAGGGAGAAGATGAAAGGGCCGGCGCCAAGAGACAGGGGAAGGGGGGGCGGGATTGGGTGTGCGCGCGCTAGTGTGTGTGCTCATGCATGCGTGTGTACACGCGCGTGTGTGCTTGTGTACATGTGTGGTGGGGTGGGGGGTGTGCAGAAATATGTATAGGGACAGACGGATCGTTAGGACAAGGGGCAAACAGGAATAGCAAAGTTACCAAGAAAGAGAAACAGAGGCAGAGGGAAGCAGCCAAGGCCGAGTGAGCACCTTCATGACAGTGGCCCCCACCAAGGGCACAGGCTAAGGATGGGTCCCCTCAATCTGACTGTGCCAGCCTGCTTTTTTTCACTGCCCCTGGCAGTGAGCCTTTATTAAGAGCCTCCTTTGCAGACAGAGAGCACCGGCTGGTAGTCACAGTTTCCACCCTGTGGCCAGTCACTCTCCAGCCCGAGGCCGGCTGCCCCAGGCATGAGGATTCTGCAAACATCAGGCATGCTCTCCTGAGCAATTTCAAGGAGAGTTTCTCTGCCGTCAATATGCAGGAAATTTTGCTCTCCGGTGGCATTTCAGTATAAAATCATTTAGGGGCTGATACTTATATCATTTTATTATTCTGGTTTTATTCTGGTTGCAGGATAACAGAGTTGTCACTTTAAAATATATTCCTTTTCCCCTTTGATCTGGAAGATGCCAGCTCTTATTGTCTGTCCTCTGAAGAAGACAATTAAAGCATAAAACCTGTGACTGGGAAATAAGTGGAGAGCGAAAGGACAGCCTACAGCCCCATGGAAGGGTGGTCCAGAAATTCCCCATGAAGGGAAAGAGTCGCTTCCATCCACCTGTGTCTCTTTTCATGAAGCCAAGGAGTCCTGAACACCTTCCCTAGGTTATGGCAGTAAGCTTCGAGCCAGAGAAACTGTATCAGGGGGTTATTTGCCATGAAAACTAGGAATTGCAGGATTAGTTCCCTTTGGAGAGTGCTCTGAAGTGGGAAAGTGTGAATGTTGGAATGGCTCTCACGTGGGAACTTCTGCCAAGTGCTGACATTTTCCTTTATTGACCCGGGAACACCTGAAGAAACACTTGTTGAGGGAGGAATTATTGGTAGTCCCTCTCAAAACACACCCAACAGCAAGCTAATTGGTTTTGCAGATGGCCAGGGGGCCGCCCTTCAGACTCTGACACCGGCTCAGGCCACACTTGTGGTCCTCATGGCTGAGCCGGTGGCGCAGGACATCAGCTGGGACAGCCAGGACCTAAAATTAGGCCCTTGGCATCTCTCTAATCTTAGCTGCAGGTTCAGCGTCTTCGTTTAATTCCCTTTGCCCTCCGCATGAACTTGAGCTCTGGGAAAGGAGCACTGTTTAATGATTTGGGGATGGGGGGAGCGTAAAATCATTAAGCTGCCCCTTCTAGAAACTGGTTCCACTCTGATCTTGCAGGAAGCCTTCCAAATGTTACCCTTGGAAAGTTAAGACTGATTTTGGAAGCTAGCCATTTTGAACTACAGACACTGATCCAGAAAAGTATTTTTTATCTGGGGCAGTAAATGACGCGTGATTTAAGAGTCTGGTCCTTAAGCCATGGTCCTTGATCATCGGGACATCAAAGGCGCACTCTCTCCCTCTTTCTCTTTTTCTCTCTCTAGGTTGGCAGACCTCATGCTAGAGTCTCCCATTCCTTGCTGGACTAAATCTCCTCCTTTAAAACAGGTTTTAGCATTTTAGGACATAAAATTACAACTTAAAATCTTGCAATTGTTTCACAAATAATTTTGCAAAAATGACACACCACCGGGAACATTGTTACCATATACTTACATACCCACAGGGACAGAAAAAGGCATGACATTCACCTGACTTGTTAGCACACCGCCCTCACACCTATACTCAAGAGTTTCCCAGCAGGCCTCAGTGCCCCATTAAAATCTGAGAGAGATTTTGTTTTGTTCCAATACAAGAACTTCAGACTTTCTTTGAATATTCTCTCCTTAATATATTTGAAGATTACTATGATATCATTTCCCAAAGGGCAGTTCTCTAGGCTGAATTCCTTTAACCTTTTTTGGTTTCCAAATATAAATTCTGTTTCTTCCACTTTTTAGTTGTTTCATTGTTCTAGTCTGAGTCTGTTTCAGTTATTTTGCTTATCTCTGAGTCTGGACACAGCAGAGACTCGAGTTTCTAGCGTGGTGGGAGAATCATGTTCTGGTTCATTCAGTGGAGATGTACTGGGAGTCTATTGGGTGTGGTACCAAAGGACACAAAAATGAGCCCGTCATGGACCCTGTACTCAAAGAACTTCCGATCCTTAACGAAATGAGACAAATACATAAAGAGCCACAGATCAAGCAGACAAACATAAAGTGCTCCGAGTGTTCGTGGGAGGCGAGGTTAACTCTGGCTGTGGGAACGCAGAATGATTTTGTGAGTGGGTCTTGGAAGATGATGAGTCCAGGGGTTGAGAGGGCAAGGCCTGCAGGGAGAGGAAAGGCCTGCTCCTCTTCACACTATGGAAAATCATTCTGAAGTTGTTTTCTTTTTAATAACAGTGGCCCAATCTTAACTCATAACTATTGTGGTTCTTATTCCACATCATCCTTCTTTAACATGTTCTAGTGAAGCTTAGTTTAATTCTTTCTGTGCTGCCACAGGATTGCAAACCTAGTCTGCTTATTACTTTTCTTGCCTAGTCTATTCAAAGTTTAACCTGAAGATTTGTCATTCTGTGAGGCCAGATTTCAGAGGCTGGGGATGTGGGGACGGGGAAGATGGAAGGAAGATTCTCAGCCAGGTCTCTAGACACAACACTGTTTCTAGACTTTGTAACATAACTCGGGTCACTCTCTCCACCTTTTAAATCCTCCATTAATCAGCACTTAGGAAGCCATACTTTAAGTAGCAAATTTGGAAGTGTCCTCCATAACACACTTTTTCTTTTTTTTTTTTTGAATTGGAGTCTCACTCTGTCACCCAGACTGGAGTGCAGTGGCTGCTCCCTGTCACTGCAGCCTCAACCCACTGGGCTCCAGCGATCCTCCCACCTCAGCCTTCCAAGTAGCTGGAACTACAGGCGCGCGCTACTACACCCGGCTATTTTTGATTTACTGTAGAGATGAGGTCTCGCCAAGTTGCCTACGTGGGTCTCGAACCCTCAGGCTCAGGCAATCCACTCACCTCAGCCTCCCAAAGCACGGGATTACAGGCTGAGCCACCGAGCCCGGCTCACACTTTTTCTTTATTCTTATTTTTATTATTTAGAGACAGGGTTTCACTCTGTCACCCAGGCTGGAGTGCAGTGGCGCAATCATAGCTCACCGCAGCCTAGAATTCCTGGGTTCAAGCGATCCTCACGCCTCAGCCTCCTAAGTAGCCGGGATTGCAGGTGAACACCACCATGTCTGGCTAATTATTATTATTATTATTTCTGTTTTGTTAGGATGGCTCTTGCTGTGTTGCCCAGGCTGATCTTGAACTCCTTGTCCCAAGAAATTCTCCCACTTCAGCCTCCAAAGTGCTGGAATTATAAGTGTGAGTCACTGCCCTTATAATACACTTTTTCACCTTCTGTGTTCAAAGTTGGTTCTCAACCCATTTCAATACATGAAAGGAGGTGTTAGGTTGCAACATGGTTTATGGTGACATATAGTGTTGTGCTGCTGGGACAAGGTTGGGTAAACCAAGCCCTCAGCCCTACCAAGCCCTGAAGTTGGTTAGATTTGTTAGTGCCATGGACTAAAAGAGTCTTCAAGTAAAGATAATTCAGAAAAGAGTTGGAGCCTCTTGGAGCAGAAAGGATCTTAAAGACTACTAATTCTTCCATACTTTCATTATGTAGATGAGTTGCTGGCACTCAGGGAAGAATAAGAGGAGCTGCCTTTTATGGGGCATCTGTGCACATTCCATAAATTCCCATTCTATCTATATACTAATTGGTGAGACTGCAATGATTACCCTCATATTACAGATTAAGAAATTGGAACAGATAGGCTAATTGCTCAGAGTCACATAGCTCTGAGCTGTGGTAGAGCCAAGATCCGGCTTCAGATCAGATTGCCAAGCTACTCTCTTCATGATCCATTGCTCTTGCTAAAAAGCCCATAAGAACTTAGTTGTGAAATCAGGATTAGAACCCAGAGCTCAATGCCCAACATTGCACTCTTTCCACTGTCTCATGTGCCATGTTTATTTTAAAGCCTTCCTGGAAAAGATTCCACATGCCCCCAGGTCATATATTTAAGGTCTCATGCTTAAGAGGGCTCAAATTTATTTATTTTATTTTTATTTATTTTATTTTATTTTTGAGTTGGAGTCTCACTCTGTCACCCAGACTGGAGTGCAATGGCCGCTCCTGGCCACCACAGCCTCGACCTGCTGGGCTCTGGCGATTCTTCCGCCTCAGCCTACCAAGTAGCTGGAACTACAGGTGCGCACTACCACGCCCGGCTGATTTTTTGATTTATTGTAGAGATAAGGTCTTGTCAAGTTGCCCAGGCAGATCTCGAACCCACGGGCTCAGGCAATCCACTCACCTCGGCCTCCCAAAGTGCTGGGATTACAGGCTGAGCCACCGAGCCCGGCCTCGAATTTATTTTGATGGCAACTTACACCCCATACCACTGGCCTCTGCCTCAGTGCCATCCTATCTTGGCTTCTGTTCTTGTTTCTTTCATAATAATATACATCATCACCCTTGGGCTTTAAGATTTCTTACTGTTTTTGTTTCACTGTAACTCATTCAATTTTAAAAGAAAAACATCAAGGAATCAAATGGAAAATGGGACAAAGGCATAAAATAGCAATTTACGCAAGAGGAAAGAAAAAGAGCACATCGACACGTGGGATAGACAGCAAGCCTTTCCAGAGCTTCAATAAACACAAAGAGCCATCACATGGGCTCCTTTTCCTTTACCCTGGTGGCTCCCACTGTTGGTGAGGTTGTGGGAAGATGATTCTCTACTGCTGGTCATGAAATCAGGGCACCTTTGCAAAGCACTGCAGCATATAAGGAGCCATAAGGCCTGGAAATTACCCAAAGAAACAAATAAGGAGAAAAAAAAAAAACCCCAAAAACCTAGATTAATGAAAATGTTTATTGCAGTGTTGTCTTTAATACTTTCAAAATTATAAAGTAAGGCCAGGCATGGTGACTCACACCAGTAATCCCAGCAATTTGGGAGGCCAAGACTGGAGGGTTATTTGAGCCCAGGAGTTCGAGACCAGCCTGGGGAGCATAGCGAGACCGCTGTCTCAAAAATAAATAAATAACTATTTAAATATTTAAAAAATTAAACCCTGATGACACTTTCATCTTGGACTTCTAACCTCCAGAACTGTGAGAAAATAAATTTGTGTTGTTTAAGTAAAAAAAGAAATTTAAATAATTTAAATATTAAATACCACAGAAGAGATTGGACAAATGTTGGTATACTGACACAGCATACAGTACTATGTAATCATTTAAAATGCTAATTGATAGGAATGTGCAGTATTATGGAAGTGTTTATTCAAAAAACTAGGATACAAAATTGCATATTGTAATATACTTGTGAAAATTAATATGGTATGAACAAAACTGAAAGGTAGTGTACAAAATAAAAATGCTTTTTCAGTTTAGGGGAATTGTAGCTCATTTGTTTTCCTTTTACAAAGTTTTCATTTTAAAAAGTGTTATAGTAGTTGGGTGTGGTGGCTCAGGCCTATAATCCCAACACTTTGGGAGGCTGAGATGAGAGGACTGCCTGAGCCCAGAGGTTCAAGACCAACCTGGGCAACTTGATGAGATCTTACCTCTACCATAAATCAAAACATTAACCGGGCATGGTGGTATGTACCTGTGGTTCCAGCTACATGGAAGGGTGAGGTAGAAGGATCATCTGAGCCCAGCAGGTCAAGGCTGTGTGGCCGTAAGCATGGGCCAGCCTGGGTGTCAGAGACTCTGACTCAAAAAAAAGTTTTTATTTTTTAAAATTTTTTTATTTTTTGAATTGGAGTCTCCCTCTGTCACCCAGACTGGAGGGCAGTGGCACGCTCCCAGCCACTGCAGCCTTGACCTGCTGGGCTCCGGCGATACTTCTGCCTTAACCTTCCAAGTAACCGGAACTACAGGCGCACGCTACCACGCCCAGCTAATTTTTTGATTTATTGTAGAGACGAGAGTCTCGCCAAGTTGCCCCGGTGGGTCTTGAACCCTCAGGCTCAGGCAATTCACTTGCCTCGGCCTCCCAAAGTGCTGGGATCACAGGCTGAGCCATCGAGCCTGGCCAAAAAAAAGTTTTTTAAAAATAAAAATTGTTATAAAAATTTAAATTTTATTTATTTTTTCTAGTATAATTTGAATTTTTTATTTTTGATTATTATATTTTAGAGTTGTGGGGTACACGTGAGGATTTACTACATAAGTAAGTCACGTGCAGATGAGGTCTGGACTTCTAGCTGGCCCTCTCTCCCGGATAGTGGACCTGGTATCCAGTGTGTCGCCACATGTTCCCCTCCCTCCTCCTTCCCTCCCTTCCCTAGCAGTGTCCTGCATCTGCCAATCCCACCCTTGTGCTTATGTGACCAGTGTTCAGGGTCCGCGTATCAGTGAGAACACACGGTGTTCAGCTCTTTGTCTCTGTCATAGTTCACTTATATGATGGTCTCCAGCTGCATCCATGTTGCTGCAAAGACCATGATTTTGTTCCTCTTTATGCTGCTTACGTTTTCTTTCATGTTGGTGTCCTATTGTCTTTATTGTTTAAAAGAATACGTTAAAACAAAATGGAGCCGGGCTCGGTGGCTCAGCCTGTAATCCCGCGCCTTTGGGAGGTTGAGGTGAGTGGATTGCCTGAGCCCGCGGGTTCGAGACCCGCCTGGGCAGCGAGACCTCATCTCTACAATAAATCCAAAAAAAATCAGCCGGGCGTGGTAGCGCATGCCTGTAATTCCGGCTACTCGGAAGGCCGAGGTGGAAGGATCGCCGGAGCCCAGCAGGTCGAGGCTGCGGTGGCCGGGAGCGGCCACTGCACTCCAGTCTGGGCGACAGAGTCAGACTCCAACTCAAAAAAAAAAAACACAAAAAACAAAAAAAACAAAATGGCACAGGGAGTCTGAGCTTAGCATGGAGAGTTAAAGGACCTGAGTCATCTCCCCCCCGCCCCCACGTGGTTGTGCTATTGACTTTCATTAACCTTAGCTTCTCCATCTGCGTGATGGGTCAACACTCCTCTCCTTTACCCCAGATTGACAGCATGTTTATTTTATAAAGCTTTTAACTCACTGAATTCAAGGGTTCTGATAAATTCGGTCCTGGGAGAATGAAGGACAGGAGGGAGAGGAAAAAATAAATAGGCACTAATTAATTTTAAAAGGAAAGATCATCTGCTTTAATGGGAACCGTATATGTACCGTGCCCCTCGTCAGGGCTTTAAGTGCACTCTGTGTTAGTTAGCAACTTCAATTTAAAGTGCTGTGTGATCCTTTGGGCTTTGAAGATATGAAGCCTCTATACATACACATGAGCTGAAATTACCGGGTAATCACGCGGCTGTGTGCACTCCGAATAATTAGACGCACCCAGTAAGTCCGGCTGATGGATTGATGATGTGTGTGAGTGAAGCAGAAGCCACGTGACGAGGAGTACAAGACATTTTGAAATCGTAGTTTAATTTCCAGGCTTTTTTTTTTAATGTGTGCTTTCTCCTTTAGCCATTATGGGCAAGTCTAAGAGATTTGATTATCTTGTTTCCTGTGAAAGGTTATTTAGTTCCTCAATCCCATTAAGTCACGTTCTGCACTCCAGTGCACCGAACCTTCCCCGGGTTATCAGCCTGGGAAGAGCAAATGGAGACACCAGGATCAGGTTTCCAAAGGACGGAAAGTTAAAGCAAAGTTTGAAAGGGGTGACAGCCAGCAGCCATGAGCTTAGGAACTCAATTAGACTCAAAAGACAACTCTCTCATTATCTCCTTCCGAAATGATCTAAATACATAAGAATCTAAAAGTTTTAAATAAACTTGTCCTGCTGACTGTCTAGATGACTGAATTTCCCTTCTCAAAAATTTTTTAAACACCCACTTTCGTATTTATTTATTCTAGGCATGAAGCAGCTGTGATAATTACGCTGTCAGATTCGGTTAGCTAATGAGCAGTCACCAGAGCGGAAGGCTCTGCGTCTGTGGGGCTGCTGGGAAGCCACGGCGTCCTGCCTTCCTCTTCTTTCTTTCTTTTCCCCTTTTTTCTTTTTCTTTTCTATGAGTTGGGAAGGAGAGTCTGGTGTCCATGGCCAAATTGGAATCCTTTTGATTAGCTGGTTGCCTCCCCAGCATGTTCTACCAGATCATCTCTCTGTCTCTCTGTCTCTCCGTCTCTCCATCTTCCCTCCTTGCTTTTGAGGAGCTGCTGCTTTTGAGAGGCAAGGAAGTCTGAGGGAAATCCCAGCTTTCCATGCCACTGTTTCCAAGGCAAGAGGATGCTTCTCTGAGAGAAGTTCCCAAACTGGCTTGGATTGGAATTGATTGGAGAATAATCTGTAAAGCTGACCCACTGTTTACTGAAGTGGTTGACTGTTGATGCTATCACAAGAGCTGAAAGGACTTAGGATGTGAACTTGCGAATCATGATGTCCTATGCCGAGCAGCAAGCGATATGATTCCAGCCTGGCTAATATGTGACTCGAAGCCCAAGAAGTCAGGAGCATAGAGCATCCCCAGCACCCAAGGCAGAAGTCTCAGCCAGGCGAGGCGGAGCCCCCACTGGGGTTTATGTGAGCAGTTTCCAGCAGACAGTGTTATTCAGGCATATTGTGCTGTTGGTGCACCAGGTTAGGAGCTCCTCTTTTCGTTAAACTGTGAGATAGTTTGAGCAACCTAGGTCTGTGCAGACCGTGAGCCTTGGAAAAGCAAGGCCCAAGTGGAAGGATGCCCTGCATAGGTTTAGTGACTGTGCCTTGGTGACAGCATCTTTCCTAGGTGTCTATGCTAGTACTTGCAAGAGTGACTACCATTTATTAAAGTCATGTTGTGGGCCAACCCCCTCGGGTCCCCTCCCACTGTGGGAGCTTTTCTTTCCCCTCAATAAATCCTGCTTTTAAAAAAAGGCATGTTGTGTATCAGGAACTATACAAGGTGTGTTCCATGTCTTCTCGTCTTCAAACTTACAGCTCTCTGCCAGGAAGTTTTGTTTCTCCCATTTTTCAGATGAGCCCTGTTCAATGTTAACCTTTGCAGCACTGGCCCATGGCCTTACTGGAGTGGGCGCTGTTGTCAGGGGCATGGAACAGACACGGCACCAGGAAAACTCAAGCTGTGGCATTAGGGACTCAACAAGGGCACGGTTTGGAGGGCAAAGGTGGCATATTTTCAAATTATCATTTTTTTAATTTACAAAAGTTGCACCTTGGAATCTATTTTAACAAATGGCCTGACGTATCTAACAGGATCAGAAATCTTCTGGAACATCTTTAGCCCACGATGCTCACTGCTTGTGTCTTGGGACTAGACTCCAGAACCCTGGGCACGACGTGAACTCCCTTCACCATCTGGTTCAAGTCGTTTCCCAACTGTATCTTCTAGTCAGTCTGGCCCTCACTGAGAGGATGGCTTGCAGTTCTCCCGAGCACTTTGCTTCCTCTGTGTCTTTGCTCCTGCTCACCCCTCGGCCAGGAATATCCTCCCCAGAAGTCCCAACTACTGACAGCGTAGTCATCCTTCAAGGCCCAAAGGGCACCCTGTCTGGCTTTCTTCCAGCGTTGGCGGGAGGGGCTATCATGACCCTGTCTGCACTTCCTGGGGGTCCTCACCTGTGTGCCTCTCCCGGGTCTGTTCCTATTTTTACCATCTTCAAAACCTCTAGCATATGCTTCACCTGAGTGTCCATTTGGTAAATGTGCATTGAATTGAATTAAACAGGAGGTATTTGCCAACTATTAATAGAGCCAGTGGAGTGAGTCATCCATGAGTCTGTCTAAGTTATTGGTAAATAAGTCTGGCTCAGGTTTTGACATCTCTTTGGTGACAAATATTACAACAGACATAAAAAAATAGACTGTGAAGGTTCCCAGGAAATATGTTGATGCTTTTCTCTTTTTCTCCCTACAGAGGAGTCTTTGTTTACAGTTTCAGGAGTGAAGCTAAAGCCAGAAATGTGTGACCTTTTGGCCTCCTACCGGAGAGGTCACCACGCAGCCCGAGTTAGCAAATGCTGGTGAGAAACGAGGGCTCGGACCCAGGATACCACCAGGTGAGTGGGTCCCACTACCAGGTTCCTCATGGGCAGACTCAAAAGGCATTGCCACCAGGTGGAGGGGACAATCTTCAGGGACGCTGAGCACCTCTGTTCTGTGTTGGGCTCTTCATCCCACCTCCAGGGACAGGTGGCCTCGCCTTTTTTGGGCATCCACTTCCTAACCCGGGACAAGAGAATTATGGAGCTAGAGCACATCAGCTGTCTCTCCACTCTGGGGCAGAGAGAGGGCTTCTGAGACAGACTCACATTGCCGAGACCCGCAGCTGGCCCCGTGGGATAAAGGGTTCCAACTGTTTTACTTGCCCTTAACAAGGTATTCTGTCCTGGTGAGGGTGACCAAATGTCCCATACCCCCCCCCCCGCCCACCCCCAGACCAAGGGATTCCCTGGGATGCAAACATTTAGTCCTAAAATTGGTGTGGTCCCCGCTAAACCAGAAGGGCTGGTCACTTTAGTGGTATCAACTAACTTCCGAGGCAAGAGGAGGGGTGTGATAGGGGAGTTTCCCAAAGCCACCATACCTCCAAGGAGTTCTGTCAGCGGGCACAGGAAGCCAGGTGAGACCCTCCAACAACCACTACCATACAGACAACCCTAGATATCTCAGGGAGGGAAAGGTCATCATGATTCTTTGTACTCAGTTGTGGCCCTTATCTGTATGTGTGTGTCTCCCAGTTCTATTCCTTTTTTTTTTTTTATTGAGCCAGGGTTTCACTCTGTCACTCAGGCAGGAGTACAGTGGCACAATCATGGCTCACTGCAGCCTTGACCTCTTGGGCTCAGGTAATCCTTCCACCTCAGCCACCTGAGTAGCTGGGATTATAGGAGCACGCCACTAAGTCTGGCTAATTTGTTTATTTTTTGTAGAGACAGGGTCTTGCTATGTTCCGCAGGCTGGTCTCAAACTCCTGGGTTCAAGCAATCCTCCTGCTTTGGCCTCCCAAAGTGCTGGGATTAAGGGTGTGAGCCACCATGCCCGGCCTATTCCTATTTGTACCATCTTCAACACCTAGCATAACGCCTTGCCTCTGGTAAATATGCGTTGATTTGCATTACATAGGAGGCGCTTGCCAACTATTAGTAGATCCAGTAAAGTGCATCATCTGTGATTGGGCCTCTGCTCCCACACTGGCCTCCTGTGGTGGGTAGAAGGAGCAGTAACCGAGATAGAGGAACCAAGGTGGAGTCAGTGCACCAAGCTCGCCTGCCTGCCCGCCCTTTAGGTGACCCTGGCCCTACCCAAACCATCAGCGTCCTACGATTTGGCCACCCATTTGGCGACCACAGCTTGCTGTGCTTTCTAACAGAACTTTTAGGGCCTGGAAGGTAACCACTGGCACATGCCCTGCACACCCCTCATGTACTCACAGGGCAGGACTCACTCTGCCCTTTCTCTTGATCTGTCTTTGGCTGTCACTATTTAAAGGCAAATACACATCAAGGATGTCTGCCTCCTGGCTCTTCCAAGATCACCCTCTTGTCTTCAAAGAACAGGGAAGTTTAGAATTATAGCTGGTCCCCAGAGCATTCGAGAAATGCCTCAGTTTGTATTTTGACAATATATGTTTGGAATTACAATTGGCAACACAACAATGTGGTACTTCCCCAGCAAATTATCTCCTAGAGCAGAGTTTTTACTGTGTAATGAAGCCATTTTAAACCTACTAGTTAAGAGGACAAGATGAACTTTAGCTGTGATCTGTGAAGAGAAGGGTTTGCCCTTCATAAAATTATCAAAGACACTCACTAATGAAAATGTTCTCAGATGGTAGTGCTCCCTGAGCATTAATATTATTTCTGTTGTTGTTGTTATTTTGTTTTACTAAGCAACTGGGAGGTAGGGGCATAACCCTGACTCTGTGATCTACCATGACCTTCCACAAAGAATTGTTACCTGTAGACATAAATTGGTCACAATAGAAAATCAATTAACTGCCATGTGTCAAGCTTGGTGCCTGTGCCAGCAACTGACGGAGAGAGGAGACAGCTTCTTCCTCTGCTGGAGTGATCTCATGATGTCCCTAGGCCTTGGTACAGCGTAAGGAGATAACACTGGTAGGAGATGAGCCACAGAGGGAAATGCCAGAGCAATTAAACTGTTTAATAAATGGCTTGGGATCAGCAAAGCCGGAGAGCGCTGGAGTTAAAGAGACTAAAAGCCGTAATCACATGGACACTTGGGGCCTGTAAATCTTTTCCACTGAATTGAATTTATGTTAAAATATTCACTTTTCAGGAGCGTCGAAATGTAAATTGGGTATTTGGACTGGGTAACTGGCAGCAATGCCTCAAAATTAAGACTCTTGAAAGATCCTCGAAATGTCAGTTTCAGGCATGGAAAAAGTGTACACAGATGTCTACAACAGACAGATGGGGAGAAACGAAAATGTAGTGGATACTTACTCTGTGCCAGGCATGACAGCAGGGGTGTCATAGTCTTATTTCAGAGCTCAGTGTGTTTTGAGCAGTGGGGTGTGTTTTTTTGTACATCTGGAGGTGGATTTTGATTATTTTTCAAGTTTTCTTGCTTCTTATTACTAGGGGTAAGGTGCTGCTTCTCTTCAGCTTGATCACCACTTTTTCTATCCATATTTATAACTTCATCAATAACTTTGCCATGGTGTCTAGCAGATTTTCCTTCAAAATAATGATGCTGTTAGTCATTTTAATTGTGTTGTTTTGTTGTTGTTGCTTTTGAGTTGGAGTCTCACTCTGTTGCCCAGGCTGGAGTGCAGTGGCATGCTCACAGCCACTGCAGCCTCAACCTGCTGGGCTCAGGCGATCCTTCTGCCTCAGCCTTCCAAGTAGCTGGAACTACAGGTGTGCGTTACCATACCTGGCTTATTTTTTATTTATTGTAGAGACGAGGTCACACCAAGTTGCCCAGACTGGTCTTGAACCCCTGGGCTCAGGCAATCCTCTTGCCTCGGCCTCCCAAAGTGCTGGGATTACAGGCTTAAGCCACTACACCCGGCCTTTAATTGTGTTATTCTCTGTTCACTTCCAGGGTAATGTGTCTGCTGTTTGAGTTCTCACTTGCTTCAGCTTTCTAAGACGCTTCAGCTGTAACTGCATCCTGGGCCAGGGGTTTCATACCATCTCCTGTGACCTGAAATATTTTAAATATGATACTCAAGGCAACGGCACATAGTACTGGAAGAAAGAGCAATGGAAGGTTACTGCTGTTATCCTTTCCCTGAAATTGAATAGTGGTTGGTTCAAAATTTAGATATGGACTGAGATAGGCTGAGAAAAGGACTTCTGAATAATTTCATCCATTTTACCATTTGATAGGGAGATTCCTGGGCCAGAAGGCGGATTTCCCAACGGACAGATAAGAGACTGACTGACTTGAAAGAATTTGGAGGCAGAGCGGGTGCTTACTGAGGCCCATCACTCCCATATTCACTCACAATTTCCCACAATGAAAGGACTTCTGTGGTAAGGAGAGGATTAGTCTAAAGTTGAGAAGTCTCCAGGGAAGATGGTTTCTTAGATAAAGTTGTCAACAAAAGAACTTGCTTAAGAAATACTTATTACAGGCCAGGCATGGCAGCTCACGCCTGTAATCCCAGCACTTTGGGAAGCCAAGGCAGGAGGATCACTTGAGGCCAGGAGTTCAGGACGAGCCTGGGCAACATCTCTACAAAACAAAAAGAAAAAAGAAAGAAAGAAGAACTACTTGTTAAGATTTCCTAGGGGACACTTCTTCCTTCACTAACACATATTACCACCCTAACCTACCCAGATTTTAGGAGATTGGATTTAACTGCTGATTAAAACTGAATTTCAGGCTATCCCCTGCTACTGAATCTTAATTGTCTGTGATGATGGCAGAAGTGATGAGGAATCTAAGCTCTGATTTGATGGTGGAGATACTGAATAGACAAGTCAGAGCAAAGAGTTCCAAAGATGTAATTCAAGCCCTGTTGTACCATCAGACACACACACATGCGCACGCGCGCACACACACACACACACAAAGAAACCTTAAGTAAAGTGAGAGAGCTGTCTCAGCTAACATGGGTACCATTTTATACAATGACTCCTTCTTAAAGAAGCCAGGGAAACTCAAATTACTTCTGTCAAGGATCATCTCAGAAAGCGTAGCAGCCTAGAAAGCAGAGATCTCTGAATAGCCTTTGGAAAAATAAGGAGGAACTAATTAAGGGAGAATTAAAAAATAGTACCAATCCACCCAACATCCGAGATGGAAGCATCTCTAAGTGCTTAAGGAAAAGCACTTAGAGATAACCCAAAGAAGTCTGCTTCAGTGAGTATTTGGTTTTAGTAAGGCAATTTACAAACCTGTCCTGAAGATGGACCGGGGTGGACCAGAGGATAGAGCAGATACGTGTGCTCAAAGAACAGCAGTGATTCAGCCTAGAGAAAGACCCATCGTGGTGTGGCACAGGGTTCCATCTTAAGTCCTATTCTGGTCAAATATTTGTGTTAATCTCTTGAAGTGATCATAATAGGTGCACAACTTATTCATAGAACTCAAAGTAAGTGCTATTATCACTAACTTATTACTTCCATCTTACAACAGAGGTAATTGAGGCTCAGTGACGTTGACTGCCTGCGATGTCTGTGATCTTCCCAATAATCACATACCTACCACATCTGGAGAATATATAACCTTTAGGGAGGCAACTGCTGCTTATCATTGGGTCATGAGTCAGAAGACTGAGACCTTGCTCGAAGCGAATGAGCAACAAACCCAAGTGACACTTATTTCTGTCAAATTTCATCGCACTTAAGTTCTTACACTTTGGGCTACAGCCTAAGTAAGACTGTGACTGACTGACTTAGTGGAGATTGACCTTTTTTTTTTTTTTTTTGAGTCAGAGTCACTCTGTTGTCCAGGCTGGAGTGCAGTGGCACAATCACAGCTCACTGTAGCTTAAACTCTTAGGCTCAAGCAGTCCTTCCACATCAGCCTCCCAAGTACCTGTGTTACAGGTATGCGCCACCATGCCTGACTAATTTTTTTATTTTTTGTGTGTGTAGAGATGATGTCTTGCTATGTTGTCTAGGCTATTCTCAAACTCCTGGGCCCAAGTGATCCTCCCACCTTGTCCTCCCAAAGTGCTGAAATTACAGGCATGAGCTACCATGCCTGGCCTAAATTTGAATTAATTATGAAATTAAATTTTAAAATCACCTCCTCCAACACACTAACCACATTTCAAGAACTCAATTGCCACATGTATCTAGTGACCCCATACTGCACAATGCAGATGGGGAACATTTCCATTATTGCACAAAGTTCTGATGAACAGTGCTGACACAGAGTACTGGGATTTATGTGAGAGTTGGTAGTGATATCTCCTAACATTTCTTGATATTTCTTTTTTCTTTCTTTTTTTTCTAACCCCTACCTCCTGGGCTTAAGCAATCCTACGTCTCAGTCTCCTGAGTAGCTGAAACTATGGACACATGCCACCATACCCAGCTAATTTTTTAATTTTTTTTGTAGAGATGAAGTCCTATTATGTTGCCATCTTGTTATGTTGCCCAGACTGGTTTTAAACTCCTGAGCTCAAGTAATCCTCTCGCCTTGGCCTCCCAAAGTGCTGGGATTACAGGCATGAGCCTCTGCACCCGGCTTGATATTTTAAGTGTATGCATTTAATACCAGCTTGAAATGAGTCTCAAGAAGTTCCAACTTTTTTTTTTTTTTGAGTTGGAGTCTCACTCTGTCGCCCAGACTGGAGTACAGTGGCCGCTCCCGGTCACCACAGCCTCGACCTGCTGGGCTCCAGCGATCCTTCCACCTCAGCCTTCCAAGTAGCTGGAACTACAGGCGCACGCTATCACGCCTGGCTGATTTTTGATTTATAGTAGAGATGAGGTCTCACCAAGTTGCCCAGGTGAGTCTCAAACTTGCAGGCTCAGGCAATTCACTCACCTCAGCCTCCCAAAGCACGGGATTACAGACTGAGCCACTGAGCCTGGCTAGTTCCAACTTTTTAAAGTGAAATCTCCAGGAGCATCTCATGGATGCTGGCAGAAAATACATCATTCTGAGAACCTTTCTTAGAAACAAAGAGCTCAGAAGGTCTTTTCCTGAAGGTTACATGGACAGAGAAAACCCACATCTTTTTGTCACTCTTGACACGCTTTGTAAATGAATTAGATTTTGAGTTTGAGGTACTGAGGTGCATCCGATAATTGGAACCGCCCACCTGCGGCCAGGTGTGGTGGCCTGCACAGGTAATTCCAGCCCATTGTGAAGCTGAGGCAGAAGGAGCAACTGAGGCCAAGAGTTCAAGATCAGTCTAGGCAACATAGTGAGACTCCTGTTTCTACAAAAAAAAATTAAAAATTAGCTGGTCATGGTGGTACGTGCTTATAGTCCCAGCTATTCGGAGGTTAAGGTGGAAGGACTGCCTGAACCCAGGAGGTTGAGGCTGCAGTGAGACATGATTGTACCACTGCACTCCAGCCTGGGCAACAGAGTAAGACTCCAACTAAAAAAAAAATGTTTTTTTAAATAAAAAATAACCCAGGCATGGTGGCATGTGCCTATAGTACTGCTATTCAGGAGGCCAAGCTAAGAGGATCACTTGAACCCAGGAGTTTGAGACTGCAATAAGCCATGATGGTACCACTGCACTCCAGCCTGGGTGACAGAGCCCAGACCCTGTGTCAAAAAACAACAAACTGCCAGCCTGGGAGCAGGACACAGAGATGGCTGTATGTGGGCATCACCTATAAACAGATGGTCCTTGAAGTCCCCAGGTTGTGCCTGCCAGGAGAACACATACAAAGAGATGCAGCACAAGAACTGCACCTTGGGAAAGCCCACATTTAGAGGGTGGAATAAAGACAAATCAAGAAAGGAGACCATGCATTCCAGCTGAACATCTCTGGGGTAAGGGTTGTTGTGGAAGGGGAGGAGACCAGGACAGAAGTCAACCAGAGCCTTCCAAGACTGAGTGACCCGCAGAGAAAACCACTAGGAGGGTGGACACTGAGCAAGGCCATGGATTTGGGTGACCAATGAGGAAGCGGCTTCCATGGAGTGGTGGTCATAGAAAATACAATGCGGAGAGCAGTGCATGGCAGGAAAGCGGAGGGAAGGACTGTCATTCAGAAATCCTTCCACAGATGGACACGAAGGCTGGAGCACCAGCCAGAGTGTGGGTAGATGGAGGGGCCTCTTACGTTGTTCAGCACAGGAGAGAGTGTACATTCTCATGAGCTGAAGAAAAAAGAAGTCGGAAGAATCTGTGGACAATTCAAAAACCCAGGCACACTCCCTACTCAGGCTTTGCCCAGATCATCCTTCTACCTAGAACCCTTTTCCCAAGTATCTACACCACCACCTCCCTCGCCTGCTTCAAGCCTTCACCTAAATGCCATCTGTCGGCGAAGCCTGCCAGCCACCAAGCCGCCCACCCACCAAGCCCCCTTAACCCGCTCTCTTTTTCTAAAACTTGCTGTCAACTGACTTCATTCTCTGTTATTTAAGGTTTACCTATTAATGATATCTATTGTTTCTCTCCCTCTGATAGAATATGAGCTTCACGAGTGCAGGGACCTTTGTTGTACTTGCCGATGTATCTCAAATACCATGCCATCTTCAGCACATAGTAGATCCTCAGTAAATGCCTTTGGAATGAATGAACTCCTTCACTATGTTTTCACCTGCCACCGGCACTCTTTTTCTTCCTTATCCCATTCTGTCTTGGCTTTGTTTCTTCATCTATGACACACTGATGTTTTACATTTACAAGGGGGGACCCAAAAAAACCCAGAATTCATTTATTAAAAATTGTGCATTCTTACATGTTTAAACTTCAGTCACCTTCAAAGTGCTCTCCATTTGATACAATACACCTATCGAAATGCTTTTTCCACTGCTCAAAATAGTTTTTGAACTCATCAATTTTGATGCCTTTGAGGGCTTCTGTTGTTTTTGTTTCACCTCTTCCACATGGGCAAAACTTTTCCCTCTGAGGACTTGTTTTCATCTGAGGAAACAACAACCAAAGAAGCCACTTGGGGCAAGATCTTAGAAAATAGGGATGGTGGGGCACAAGGGTCAGCCATTTTTTTTATCAAAAACTGCTGAACACTCAGCACCATGTGAGCAGGTGTGCTTGCAAATCACCCATCATGAAACTGGCAAACACCCATCATGAAACTGGCAAACATATTGAAAGAATATCCAAAAAAACTTCACTGGAGACAAATGCAGCAATGCTAGCTAGTACACTCATGCCGATGGTTTCCTTGAACACTTACCTATCAGGGGAGGCCTGTAATATAATACAAGGGCCCACCCTTCAAAAAGTAATTCCGGTTTTTATGGGGGCTCCCCTTATATTGTATGTTTTCTATCTCCCCCAATGGAAATTAAGCCCCACAGAGCAAAGAGTTTGATCTGTTCTGTCCCCTGATGCATCCCAAGCACCTGGAATTGGGCATGACATTGTTGATGCTTGGCAAACATCTGTGGAATAAATGAATCAGTGAAGATTCCAAGGTTGAAGACAGTGAGGTGAAGAGCCTGTGTATGCCTGCGGGGAGGAAGAGAGACATGTGTCCTCTGAGACAGGAGAAAGGAAAGAGCACACAGGTGAAACCAGAACAGAGTCACATGGCAGGGGTGCAGAATTGTTTCTGTCAGATTGGCTCTGCCAGTGACTGACTGTGCGATCTTGGGCAAGTTACTGCACTTCTCTGTGCACCCGTGAGACAGGAATGACAATAGTATCTAACTTTTGAAGTTTCTTGTGAGGATTAAGTGAATTAATAAATTTAAAATGTTTTAAACTGTGCCTGATGCATAGTAAGCATGATAAAAATTAGTAGTAGAAGTTATTTGTGGTGGTGGTGGTGGTCATGGTGGTGGTGGTGATAGGAAAGTGAAAAAAAAGAATGGAACTAAACATACCGAAGACCACAAGGTTCCATTTGCAAGCTGACAGGAGGACAATATGGACCAATGTAGCTTGGGTTTTAGGGAGAGGTCAGACAGGATCATTATAGCCCCTGATTTGGGGTGGGTTGTGGCCATGTTACGCCTCGGCAAGCCTGGTTAGTTAAGGCTGCAGCCACCTTCCTTATGAAATGGGTTTCATGAACCTCTTACTCTGATACACAGATCCAAAAATGAGGATCCATGTTTTCAAATACAGATGTTGTTTTCTACAAATTCCAATTCCCGCAGACTTGTATGAATAAAATAATGGCACTAATTTTTTTTTCCCCTCTGAAATCTTTTGTTTTTTTGTTTGAGTATTGTAGGTGTTTTGTAATTTTTTTTTTAATGTGTAAACGTTTGGGGAAAGATCTAGAGGTTGGACGCAGGAAACACAAAAGGCCAGGCTAGCGGCACTCAGGGAGCCTACAATGGCTGCCAAGGGCCACACGTCTCTGGAAAAGACAATTCCCCAAAAGGGTGCCTGGGGAAGGCAGATAAAAGACCCAAGTTGGGTCATGTGACAGGTGTCACTTGAGTAAAGATACTGGGGCCAGAGATAAAAGCCCACTCCTCCTGGTCACATGACCCAGCTTCATTACGCTCCCAGCGGGGGGCTAGAGTCTGGATGCCATTTTTACTTATTTATTTATTTGTGTTTTTTCCCCTTATTCTGTGATAATGAGAAAATGTTTAAACTCCCATCTCTGTGTTTAAACATTTCTTCCTGCTGACAGCAGCGGGATACCCCTTGATCAACTGTCAGATTGGAAAGTGCAATCTTTCTGGAAAGTAAACAGCATGTTAGCTGGTTGGAAATAATTTTCTGTTTATTGGTAGCTGTTAGTCTAGGAGTGATGGAGCCCTGTGACAGCACTTGTCAGGCAAAGAACAAGAAGCAAGTCTGGAAATACCTTTAAGACGTTTCTCTGACAATAGGGCCTTACTAGTTTTCTATAGAAATGAACTCTTAAAAAGTTAAATTGAAACGGGCAAAAAACTTTTCCAGTGTTACTGGCTCTTGGAGAGCCTTGTGGCAAAACTGATGGAGAATCAAAGGCAAGCCCGTGGAAGTCGTGGCTGGATCGTCCTCGGCAGTCACTAAACCCAACTTCCGCGCTTTGGCACTGGACAACAGGGACTCTTTTCACAAACAAGAGGAAAACATAACAGCTACCAATAGAGCAAGAAATAACAGTGTTGTTTTTCTTTTAAAATTCATATGTGGACCTTGTGCAGTGACTCACACCAGTAATTCCAGGACTTTGGGAAGCCAAGGTGGGAGGATTGCTTGACGTCAGGAGTTCAAGATCAGTCTGAGCAATACACAAAGACCCTTTCTTAAAAAATAAATAACAATTTTTTAAAAAAATTCATACATGAAGACAAATGTAAAAAAAACTGGTGGAGGTAGTTTAATAATTTTGACCTAAGTATACTTAGCAGTGTTTCTGAGGTCAAATGAGTCACAGGGAGGTATGGCCATAGACAGCAACAATGTTTCATATAGATACATACAGTTGACCATTAAACGACTTTGAACAATGTGGGGGGGAGGGTGTTAGGGATGCGACCCCACATGCAGTTAAAAATCTGCATATAACTTTTGATTTTCCAAAAACTTACCTGCTAATGGCCTGCTGTCGACCGGAAGCCTTACTGATAACAAAGAGTATACAAACACATTCTGAATGTTATATGTGTTCTAGTCTGTATTCTTACAATAAATTAAAAAAGAAAATGGGATTATTAAGAAAATCGTAAAGAAGATGAAATATGCTTACCATTCATGAAGCGGAAGTAGATCATCATGGAGGTTTTCATGCTCATTGAGGAGGCTGAGAGGAGAAGGAAGAAGAAGGATTGGTCTTGTCTCAGGCGCGGTGGAGGTGGGCCTTTCAAACATATGTTGTACAAGGGACAACTGTGTAGATATAGATCTCACATATATAGAGATTTTTTTGTAGTGGCTAAAAAGACATCATCATAGTCTTTTATTTTATTTTTTATTTTTTTATTTTTTTGAGTTGGAGTCTCACTCTGTCGTCCAGACTGGAGTGCAGTGGCCACTCCCAGCCACTGCAGCCTCGACCTGCTGGGCTCTGGCAATCCTTCCGCCTCAGCCTTCCGAGTAGCCGGAATTACAGGCATGTGCTACCATGCCCAGCTGATTTTTTTATTTTTATTGTAGAGATGAGGTCTCACCAAGTTGCCCAGGCAGGTCTCGAACCCGCGGGCTCAGGCAATCCACTCACCTCAGCCTCCCAAAGCGTGGGATTCAGGCTGAGCCACCGAGCCCGGCTATAATCTTTTATTAATTAAACATGTCACTTAAAAAAGTTTCTAATAGAAGTGACATATATTCTCAAGTTACTATAGCTATCAGTCCACACCTATCTTCATTTAGGGTGAAGTTGAAACCCTGGTTTGTCCCAGAATTCGCCTCACTTTTTCCTGATAGCTAGAAAAGTAATTCCAGCTCCTGACTAGGTGACTTCACCTAGATGTTTCTAACAAATATGCCCAATTCTACACATCCAGACTTCTCCCTCCTGTCAAAAACAAAGCCCAGAAGGTCGTCTCCACTTCCATTTCGGCTAAGAGCTTCACCATCCACCCTAGGGCCTGATGCCCCCCCCTTCAAGTACCTCCCAGTCCATTCTCTCTCCTTTTCCACAGCCAGACCATATGCTCCTCAAAGGTCCACTTACACGTGAATTTTCTACTACCTCGACCACCCCTGAGGCAAGACCAATCCCTCCTCTTCCTTCTCCTCCTCACCCTCCTCAAGGAGCACAAAGACCTTCATGATGATCTACTTCTGCTTCATGAATACTAAACATATGTGGTCCCTATCCCAGCAGCCGCAGCACCCCCTAGGAATGGTTAGAAATGTACATGCCCAGGTTGCACCTCAGACCTACTGAAGCGGAAGCTGGGGATGGGGCCCATTCATCTGTATTCACTACGGATAGAGAACTACTGGCCTGGCTGTGCTCTGTGGATCTAACTGCTCTTCCAGCCACCAATTTCTTCTTCTTTGGAATTTCCACCACAGCTGTGGTTCTCAGCCTCGACTCACGTTGGAATCACCTGGAGAGTTTTTTGAAAATACTGATGCCTGGGTCCCTACCTGGGGACTCTTGCACGGTTGATCTGGTGGGCGGCACAGGTGGCAGGGGTGCCTGAAGCTCCCCGAGTTAACTCAGAGGTGCAGCCAGGGCTTGTCACCACTGCCCCACACTGAAGCCGGAGTACACGTGGTAAAAGACAAATCAGGTGATGTCACCATCCCCCCTAAAAAGATCTCGATCCATCAGTGGATGAAGGCCCCAGCTGGTGCCATCTGCCTCCAGGCCATTCACTCCTTCTCCACCCACCACTTCACCATCCCGCAAAGGCGGTATCTGTTCCTGTTGCCAGCCTTTTGCACTCTCTGTTCCCTTTACTTGGCATGCACATCTCCTTCCTCTCTGCTTGGTGAGCACCCTCATGCATCATTCCAGGCACAACTCAGAGGCAGAGGCTCTCCAACCCAAGGTTTGTTCCTCTCTTCTCTGGGAACCCCACACACTCTGAGGCTCCCTACATCCTAGTGTAGGTTCCATCTCACAGCAGTTATTAATGGACACTTCTTGTGTCCATCTTGCTCCTTTTTATAAAACGACAGCATTAGGAGATTAGGAGAATGTCCAGCTTTCGAATTGTATCCCCAGCGTCTAGTGTAAATTCGAGTTTGGAGAGGATGTGCAATTCACGTTGGTGAAGTGAAGGAACTGGAAATATACTGACACTTGCTGGAACTGGAAATATACTGACACACATCGGATCATGGTGCCACTTTGCTTCTCTTTCCAGAATCAGTGAAGATCATATATCATATATGTGCATGACTTAGGGATCACATGTAGAAGAGTAGGAGCCAATGTGAGCCAGGTTCTGTCGCTTGCTGGCCTTCATCTTCTAATCTTTAAATCAGGGCCACTAATATCTGCTTTCAAGTGTGAGTGTGAGGATTCTTCATGTAACACCCAGAAGCATGTCTGGCACAGAACAGGCACTAAATAAAGTGTGTATTATAATAAGTAAATGAAACTAACTAAAAAGAAAGTTAGGCCAGGCAGGATGGTTCATGTCTGTAATCCCAGCACTTTGGGAGGCTGAGGTGAGAGGATCACTTGAACCCAGGAGCTCTAGACCAACCTGGGCAACATAGTGAGACCTCGCCTCTACAAAACAAAACACACACACGCACATACACACAAATTAGCCAGGCATGGTGTTATGCACCTGTTGTCCCAGTTACTCCAGAGGCTAAAGTGGAAGGATTGCCAAAGCCCAGGAGGTCAAGGCTGTGGTGAGTCGTGATTGCGCCCCTGCACTTCAACCTAGGCGACAGAGTGAGACTCTGACACAAGAAAGTTAAACTGAGCAGCACATCTGTTCCCACATCTGTCTCCCCCTTCAGAGAGTGAGCTCCTTAAAGGCAGAAGCTGTCTTATTTATCCTCTGTTCCCTGGGGTGGGACACAGTAGGCATTCGTTAATTAATTCTGTCGCTCATTCAACGAGCATTTATGAGCTAATGAATGAAATGCATAATATTTGGGTTAGAATGATGGCTTGCTGTTCAGGGCACTGAGACTCACGCATTTGCCTGTCTCCAAAGCAGAGGATGACAAACTTGGCAGTCGGAAACATCTTAAATATGACCTTTAAAGATCCTTACTTACAGGTGAGGAGGTGGAGATACCCCACCAGGAAAGCCATTTTCATTTCAATATTTAATGAAGGCCAGGTACAAAGTGGCTCACACCTATAATCCCAGCACTTTGGGAGGTCAAGGTGGGAGGATCACTTGCGAGCAGGAGTTCGAGACCAGCCTAGGCAACGTCAAAGTGAGAACTTGGGTCTACAAAAAATAAAAAAAATTAGCTTGGCGTGGTGGCATGTGCCTGTAGTTTCAGCTACTCAGGAGGCTAAGGCAGATGGATCACCTGAGTCCAGGAGATGAAGGCTGTGGTGTGCGCTGTGATCATAAGGATCGTGCCACTACACTCCAATCTGGGCAACAGAGTAAGACTCTGACTCAAAAAAAAAAAAAAAAAAAGAAGACATGATGCTGGTTGAGAAGGACAGCAGCCTATGTTTGTACGTGTCCCCTGCAAATGACTTGTTGGGTGAGTGATACTGAACCAAGAACAGACCTGGCTCTTCATATGGGAGAAACTGGAAGGCTGAGAAGAATTTTAGGAAAAATCACCGGAGGCACCTTTGAGTATTGCCAGTTCTGGATAATGTAGTTCCTACCTTGGAAAATGAAGCACCATCTACCCAGCATGCATTTCAATTTCCATTCTTTCAAATGGCAGGTAGAAGGCACACTAGGTCATTTAACAGGTGTCATTCAAGCAACAACAAAGAACAGATAAAAAAGCGTGTAGCAGATGCAATCATGTAACTAAGCCTCTTTTTAAAAACAAATCACCTCCACAGACATGTCCCCAAGACGGGAGTTTCTGCCAGGAGGCCTGGAAGCCATTTGCAGGCCAACCTGGTGCAGCATCTCCCAGGTGCAGAAGAAAGGTAGAGGAATGAATTAATGAATGTGCCAGACCTGAGCCTCAACTGCAAACAAGTTGGGTTTTCTTCTGTCTGTTTGGTGTTACCCTGCGATAAAGCACTCCTGTGGGGAGGGAGATAGATGACAGGCTGTCTTCCAGAAACACATGAGAGGAAAAGTGCCCAGTCAGAGTGTCCACTTGAGGGCCGAGCAGGAGCGCTAAGTGGTTTCGTCTGGCACCTCCTCCACCCCCTGCTGGAATTTGCCACAATCTGATGGAAACCCATTGTCCCCTTCCAGAACCCTCCACCCTCAGTGAGGCTGTGTCTCACACTCAGGGCTGTCACTAAAGCCTTCCTGCCTCTGCCCAGGGAAGCGTGTATCTCAAGGCAGGGCCCTCCAGGGCTACTCTGAATACAGGTGGACTGTTCAGTTCATTGCACTCGCATTGAGTCACAGCTCTGTTCCCTGAGGACCAAAGCTATGCCAGGCGTGGCTCCACCAGCATCTCTTCCTTAGGCCTGTGGGCGACGTGGCAAGGAAGAGGGTGAGCAGGGCTTCAGGATCCAATCAAGCCCATGTGATTTCAACGTCCACACTCACCCCCGGCCATTCTGCCCTCACATCACTGCAGAGGACGAACAGGGCTTTGCAAGCAACCATGTGGGAAAGGGTTAAAGGCACCAACTTTTGGGTCAGAGTGCCCAGGTTCAAATCCTAACTCCACAGTGTTATAGTCAAATGCCTTTGGGTGGGTCACTTAACCTCATCAAGCCTCAACTTTCCCATCTATAAGAATGGGTCCAATAAGCATACCCACCTCCAAGGGTATTATAGTGAGGCTTAGAAGGGTCTGACCCAGCAGGCACATTCGATAAATAAGTACCAGTGTTGTCATATGTATCACATATACAGCCAACATTATGGATTTGCTGCCCCCCCCCAGGTGTGAATAGACATGTGTGACAGTGAAGAAACACAACAGCCATGGATTATTGAGCACCTACTATGTGTCATGTAGTAGGCTCAGGGCTTTCCATACATAACTTTGAGCTTTCCATATATGCCCTTATTTATTGCTCACCACCATCCTGGGAGGTAGTTAATGTTATAATCCTCCTTTTCAGATGAAGGCAATGAAGCTTAGACAGGGTAAGTGACTAGCTTGGGGTCACACAGTAATAAGTAGTAGAGTCAACTTAAATGCCAGGTCTGACCCCAGAGCCTGTGCTGCTAATCACTATTACACAGCGCCTCTCTGAAGGAATACCCTTAAAAAAAATAAATTCCAAAGATCGCTACCTTCAGATGTATGGTGTTAAAGAAATTGCTTCGCAAGTGACTGCCGCCCCTTCAGTGCTGCCATTGTCCCAGCTCTCTGGCCTCGGAACCTCATGAGAGCCTCATGAGAAAACCAGACTCGCTTAATTTCATTATTTACATCTTTTTTTTTAATCTAAAATGGAATTACTTAATTCAATCATGCACCCTCCTCCCCAGACCTTGATCTAAATGAATTTTAGCTGTTAAAAATCAAATCCACCTTTAAAGGGTAAATACATGTCTTCATCAGGATCCTTCATTCACTTGTGTCTGAAAAGGAACAATCTGGAGTGTTTTTGAACAGCGTCTTGGGATGAAGTCTGCATCCTCCAGGGAGCTGGCTTTGAAGGGAGACTCGTGGGGAGCATTGTCTGGCGTGTTTATTTAGAACATGCCTCACGTTTCCTTGTGTGCACCAGCAGGGAGAACACTCAACTCTGGGAAGCCAGGGAGGCCCGTTGAGGCCGTCAAGCCCTTCCAAATTGTGTCTTGCCTGGACTCTTAAACTTTCACTCTGTGAATTATAAACATGAGTAAGAGGCATCATTGAGGAAAGGTACCCTGCTTGAACAGAGACACCCCAATACATGCTTTCACCATGCTGTTCCATGGGGCTGAGGTCAGGCCAGAAATGGCAGTTGGCAGCTGGAGAGAGAGTCTGGGGCCTTGAAGAGACAAGCCAGACTATCGGTAGCAGCTTTTCTGAAAGGATGTCACAACGTCCCCACATGTGCTACTACCCTACTACCCCGAGTTTCACTTCAGTGCCCCCCCCCAGTTGCTAGAAACCTGGCATTGAACCTGACCCAGACAGTGCTACACTACTTTAGACAGAAGCTGTCCACCTACATGTGATTCTTTTTTTTTTAAAGCAGAATGTATTGAGAGGACAGAAAACTCCCAGAGCAGGAGGGGACCCAAGGAGGTTGCCCCCCGTGTAATTGTTATGTGACCTGCTATTTGGCCGTCAACTTCATGTCAGAAACACGGGATCATCCTTTCATAGCCTTTCTGAGTACCAACACTCACCCAGCCCAAAGGCCTTCTAGCTGGGCTTGGTCATGCCGTCAGACCCTATTTCACTTCCTCTTGCTAATTCATTCAAAGTGCAACTCTTCTCCTTTCTGCAGTGACATAACTTCAGCTTTCTTGAGCTCTTGTCACTTTTGGTTTTGCCCACACCCCTTCCCATATCCCCCAAAATACCCTTCCCCCATGCTGTGCTTTCCAGATGTTCACAGCCCTGAAATATCTCTTAGGACAAGATGTAGACGTGTTGTAACTGTCCAAATAACTCCACCTCGACCCTCTTTGGTCTGGTTCCCATTTGTCTTATTGGTTAAATAGCAAAACTTGAATGAGTGTGGTGGGCAAAATAATGGCTCCCCAAAAGATGCCCGCATCATAATCCCAGGAATTTGTGCCTATGCTATGTGGCAAGGGGGGATGAAGTTTGCAATTCAGTTGAGCTTAGAGTAGGGAGAGTGTCCGGAACTATCTGGGTGGTAATTATCACAGGGTCCTTCAACATGGAAGACAGAGGCAGAAGAGGAAGTCAGAGCAAGTGACGGAAACCTGGGCCTACTATTGCTGTCTTTGAAGATGGCAGAAGGAGGCCAGGAGCCAAGGAACGTGGACGACCTCCAGAAACTAGAAGCCAGGAAACAGTTTCTCCCCTGGAGCCTCCCAAATGGAACGCAGCCCTGCTGAGACCTTGATTTCAGGCCAGTGAGATCCATTTTAGATTTATGAACCAGAGAACTATAACATAATAGATTTTGTTGTTTGAAGCCACTTAATTTATGATAATTTGTGATAGCAGCAATGGAAGTCAAATACAGTTAGTGGAGACATAAATCATTAGAAAACACAATTCACTACCCATTATTTTCTGCAAATCCCTTTTGACAGAAGAAGGAGCCAAATCCCCCCAAAAAAACCTTAAATCAACAATTTATTTTAAAACAAGATCCTAGCCAGGCTCGGTGGCTCAGCCTGTAATCCCGCGTCTTTGGGAGGCTGAGGTGAGTGGATTGCCTGAGCCCGCGGGTTCGAGACCCGCCTGGGCAACTTGGCGAGACCTCATCTCTACAATAAATCAAAAATGAGCCGGGCGTGGTAGCGCACGCCTGTAATTCTGGCTACTTGGAAGGCTGAGGCAGAAGGATCGCCGGAGCCCAGCAGGTCGAGGCTGCGGTGGCCAGAAGCGGCCACTGCACTCCAGTCTGGCAGACAGAGTGAGACTCCAACTCAACAACAAAAAAATTAAAAAATTTAAAAAATAAAATAAAACAAGATCCTACGTTGGAATCTCTTGAAACAGACTCTGACAAGTTGAGGGCCCCAGATTCACTGGGGCAAGCTCTCAGGTGAGGAAGGCTAGACCCGGCGGTGGGGGACACTGGCCTGCAGGGCAGTTGCATCTGAGGTCTCAGCCATCCCACAGGCTGCTTGGGAGCTGGGTGGCCCCTCGAATTGGTCCCAAACTGGGGTCCTTGTATCCCCACCATCCCGCTAGCGAGAGTATGAGCCTGGGTGAGGCTGTTCCTGGAGGCTGAGAGTAAGGCACAGCCAGGACCCCTGGGAGCCATCAGCCACTGACACTCCTGCTGGGGATGGGGAGTGGGATCTGGGCAGGTCTCGTGGAATAGTCATTTCTAGCTGTCGATAGTTCTAGGGTATGTCCTGAAATCAGTACCTGTTCCATCTCATCTTCATATGACAGATAAGCAGAAGAACTGGTATTAGTTTAGTACTTCCTGGGTAACAGACACTATGGTAAGGATTTTATACTCATAGCCTCCAGACCCAGCGAAGTAAATATTATTAGTTCCATTTTACAGGTGAGAACACTAAGGCTCAGAAGGTTAGACTAGTGAAGCTCTTTTTTTATTTTTATTTTTATCTTTATCTTATTTATTTATTTTTTTAAGAGACAGGTTCTTGCTCTGTCAGCCAGCCTGGAGTGCGGTAGCTCACTGTAACCTCAGATTCCTGGACTCAAGCGATCCTCCTGTCTCAGCCTCCCAAGTAGCTGGGACTACAGGCACTTACCATCATGCCTAGCTAATTTTGTAATTTTTTGGCAGAGACAAGAATCTCACTATGTCGCCCAGGCTGGTCTTGAACTCCTGGCCTTAAGCGATCCTCTAGCCTTGGCCTCCTAAAATACTGGGATTGCCAGCATGAGCCACCGTGCCCAGCCTGGTGAAGCACTTTGTCCCAGGCCACTCAGCTAGGAAAGTGGCAGAGTCAGGTTTTGACATCAAAGTCAGCCCGCTCCATCCTAGTCTGCCACAAAGCACGTGGCGCACATCCTCAGGAAGAGAATGAACATTCACAGACATGAATCTGACACAACAAAATTCTTGGTCCTCGAAGAGAGATAAGATTTTATTCAGCAAACTCTGCTTCCTAAATAGGAAACGTGGCCTGGGACAGCTTGATAAGACATTAAACAAGGGTTGAAATGAAAAAGAACTTCTGGAGGCCCAGCAGGATTAAGTCGATTGAGGTCTGTACTACACACTGTAAATCAAAGTTAATTACATTCTGACTTCGTATTGGACATGGGGAATTTGACCATGATTTTCACTTAGACCTCAGTGTTCTCCCTCTGAGTGGAAGCTCCCAGGGGAACGTATCAAGGCATTCTAACTTTCCTGGTGGGGCCCCTAGCACCACATCGACACAGGACAGCACCTAAAAAGTACCATTTGACAATTTTCTCCCCTCAAATTTTTAGCCCCCAACCCTGGCTGATGGCCTGCCATGCAAGACTGTCCACTGCCATGCTCTCCCTGCGGGTTGGGGCTCTGGAGAACGTGGTGAGAGCTCTTTCTGTAATAAGGTCCTGGTGTCTCGTGATGGATTCTGTGAAGTTTCAGGCAGCAGGTGTGCTTGCGGCCATGGGTCCATTAACCACATCAGGCCCTATGGTAACATACTTTGTATCCAAAGCGCAACCACAAAAGCATGTATGATGAATCACATGAGTGACCTGAAATAAACACAGCTGTGCCCCACAGTGTCCTGCTGTTGGTGCTCCCTCAGCAGATTAAGGAAATTCGTGTTTTCTGGAGCCATCCCTCACTCTGAGTATATACACAGGAGGCCTGTGTGCCATCAACTCCAGCGCGCTGCATCTAGGGTTCCAAGCCCAGGATTGCACAAGGCTGAGAGGCTTCTCACTAGCTCTTATTCCTGAATGTTCCAACACTTGCCAAAGGGGGTAGAGGACCGCTTCCTATTTGTTCCAAAATAAAGTGCATGACATTTCAGGCTCTGCACTACTTGCAGCTACCTTCAGACTTCTCACAGACCACTCCATGCACCCCCATGCCTCTGCCACAGCTGGGGCTGGGAGACAAGCATGAGACTCTCTGGGAAGGTTTGAGACCCAGCTCTGTCATCCACCAGCTATGGGCTTAGGGCTATTCCTTTAACCCTCTGAGCTTCCAGTGTGGGAGGACAGGCTCTGCTTCCTGGAATTCATGCTAAATTAGATTGGCAGACCCCAAATTAGGGGGCAGAGTGGAAAGAAAGTGATAGTTCAAAGTAAGACTCCTCCTAAGCTGCTGGGAAAAATTAGGATACAGTGTATATAAGTATTCTTGTACTTACATAATATAGACATATAAATAAATATAAACTTGTATTAAATATGGAGATTTTAAGTCATGCAAAAATTATATATTTTACAGTTGACGCTTGAACAAGTTTGAAATTTAAGGGTCTTCTTAAATCCAGACTGCTTTCAACCAAATTTGGGTGGAAAATACAATATTTGCTGGAGGTAAAACCAGCATAGAGGAAGGCCGACTGGGGGACTTGAAGATAGATGGATCTGGGTAAACAGGGGGTCCTGGAATGCATTTGTGTACTGGGGACAATTCTATATACATATACAGGTATGTGTGTGTGTGTGTGTGTGTGTGTGTGTGTGTGTGTGTGTGTGTGTATGAAACCCTTGCATAATTTTAACTGTATACTACTGATGCAACAAAGTCAGGCATGGTGGCTCATGCTTGTAATCCCAGCACTTTGGGAGGCTGAAGTGGGAGGATCACTTGAGGCCAGATGTTCAAGACCAGCCTGGACAACATTTAGTGTCTCTACCAAAAAAGATTTTTTTGAAAATTGACATGACAGTATGCACATCATTTATAAGTCAAAACCACATATGTATTGGGGTTAGCTGCCAGGTCTGATGAACAGCATAGCCCCAGACTTACACCACAGTATGAGGTGGTGAACAGTGGCTACATAATGGTTTTCTCACAGGATTTCCATCACTTCTCCAGCCACTTTCTCCTCTTGGGCCAGAATTAGACCCAGAGAAACTGCCTTTCATGATTTTTCTCCCTTCGACAAACTGAGACACTTTGCTGACGTTTCCTCAGCAAGAAGACGGTGAGCCTGAGGAGGGACTTCCCACCTCAGGACAGAGGGAGGGCACCTCCCTGATTAGGTGGGTGGTATGTCCACATTTCACACAACAATTAGATTTTTGTAGAAAAAAGATATCACAGGCATAGAACCAATTTCTTGAAGGTTCTGTTTATACATGAACTTGGTTGCCTCTCCTCCATTCCAAAATTTTAAAAAAACCATACAACTTTCTAAAATAATGCAGTCTTACTTCACAATTCCAGGGCCACTGAGGGTTTCCCTTATGTTTTGGGGACCACTATAGGTCAGGCAGGCTGCTAGAGCTGGGAGTTAGTAAATCTTCATGACATCACCCCAGCCCTCAAGGTGTTCACAGTGGATGGAGGGAGAGGGGCAAGTCTGCAGATGTCTATGTCTGCTTCCTGTCGCTTACAACAGAATACCTGAAACCCAGTCGTTTATTTGTTAATTTTTTTGAGTCGGGGCTCTCACTCTGTCACCCAGACTGAAGTGCAGTGGCATGTTCACAGTTCACCATAGCATCAATCTCTTGGGCTCAGGCAATCCTTTTCCTCAGCCTCCTGAGTGGCTGGGACTTACCGGCATGTACACTAATTTAAGATTTTTTTGTAGAGATGAGGTTTCACTATATTGCCCAGGCTGGTTTTGATCTCCTGGGCTCAAGCAATCCTCCACTTTGGCCTCCCAAGGTGCTGGTATTATAGGCATGAGCCACTGTGTCTGGCGTAAAACTGGATTACTTAGAAAGAAAAGGAATGTATTTCTTGGAGTTCTGGTGGCTGAGAAGCCCAAGGTCAAGAGGCTGCATCTTGTGAGGGCCTTCTTGCTGGTGTGGACTCTGCTAGCTCAGGTTTCTCTTCCCCTTCTAAAGCTGCCAGTTCCCCTCCTGTAGTAATGAATGTAGGGATGAATTCATTCCCAAGAGCTGAGCTCGCATAAGCCAACCACCTCTTAAAGGCCCATTTCTTAATACAGTCACATGAGGATTGTTTGATTGTGGGTTTGGGTAGGGACAAACATTCAAATCATAGCAACAAAGAATCACAAAACATATCTCATGCAGTAAAATACATTTAGAGGTATAGCCTCACATAACCTGCCTGGAGGGTTCACAGAGGGTTTCCAGAGACTCTACTTTCCTAAAGAGTGAGTTGAATTTTGTCAGATAAGAAAAACGCTGAGTACAGAGGCTCATGCCTGTAATCCCAGCATTTTGGGAGGCTGAGGATTGCTTGAGCCCAGGAGTTTGAGACCAGCCTAGGCAACATAATGAGACCTCATCTCTACAAAAAATATTTAGCCGGGCATAGTGGTACACACTGTAGTCCCAGCTATTCAAGAGGCTGAGGAAGGAGGATTGTCTGAGCCTAGGAGGTTCAGGCTGTGGTAAGCCATGATTCCAACCTGGGACAGAGTGAAACTCTGACTGGAGAAATGAAGGAAGGAAGGAAGGAAGGAGAGGGAGGGAGGTTGAAAGAAAAGTAGGGTGGATGAGAGCAGGGCATTGAGGACAGGGGATGTTGTCTATGAAGGTGTGGAGGTGTGAAAGAGGTGGGACAGTGGCAGGGCATGTCATTCCACAGGATGAGAGGCGAGAAGGTATCGGGGAAGAGCCAGGAGGTGACCCAGTACATTCCATGGGGCAGCCCATGAAGAGTTGTGTATGTCCTGACTTGATCTTACAAGCAGAGGAGAGGGTTGAAGACTCGTGAGCAGGAGACAGGCGTGACCATAAAGCAGCCTTCCCACTGTGGAGTCAACAACTAGTTTCCCCTTTAATCATCAGCAAGAAAGGTGTCAGAAAACCATGCAATGTTTATCAAAGTAGTCTTGCCATGTGTGCCACCATGGGTTACTGTAGCCTCCCTAAGAAATGTAGACATGAGGCACCTCGGAAGCCTCCCTTTGAAAAGGCCCAGGTGCCTTGGAACCCTGAGATAGCCCATGTTGGACAGCTAGATGCCAGGTAGAGGGCATAGGGGCCCTCGATGTGTTGGGAGAAGTGGCTCTGCTGTCAGGGAAAGGGAAGGAGATAGATCTTGGGGGTTGGGACTGGCGGAGGGATAAGTCCTGCTCAGGTGTCCTAGACTGGCCTGCAGGCAAGGCAGAATTGGCTGAGTCTTACTTGAAAGAATGACTCTTGCATGAGTCCGCATTTAGGTGTCTGGAAGTCACCAGAACAGGAAACCCTTTCAGATGAACTTTTGAAGCCAGCAGCTCCTCAATGTTGGGGTCCCTTCTCATCATCAGGGCCAAGACTGAGCTGGGCTGAGCTTTTCCCTGGAGACTACTGCAAGCCATTTCTCATACGAATCATGAGGAAGTGTGGGTGGTAGTGGCCAGGGGCCATGGTGTGTATTGGATGACGGCATTGGGGTGGATGGGACACATTAGTCAGACCTCACACAATAGGGTCAGAGTTTAGTCCTGTTAATTACCAGATAGAACTCTCTGTAGGATATTATCTATAATCACTACTAGCACACACACACAAGTATCTTTAATTTGCCACATTTGGATTTCCTCAAAACTGGAGCTTATTCATTTTATTTAAATATTTTTTAATATAGGTTTTTAAAAATGACTTTCTTGAGATGTAATTCAGATATCATGCAATTCATTCATTTTAAGTATACAATTCAATGACTTTTAGTATATAGATTGAGTTTTGCAACCAGCACTAAAATCAATTTTAGAACATTTTCGTTCTTTCTTTCTTTTTTAGAGATGGAGTCTCCCTCTCTTGCTAAGGCTAATCTCAACCTCCCACCTCAGCCTCCTGAGTAACTGGGACTTCAGACCCGTGCCACTGCACCCAATCTTAAAACATTTTCATCACCCCAAAAAGAAACCTCATAACCCTTAGTCACTACTCCCTAAATCTCCATCCCCTTCCTCCCTGGACAACTATTAATCTACTCTCTGTATAGATTTGCCTATTCCAGATTTCATGTAAACAAAGTCATACAATCTGTGGTCTTTTGTGTGGCATCTCTCACTGAGCATAATGTTTCCAAGGGCCATGATGTTGCAGCATCCATTTGTAAGTACTTTGTTCCTTTTATGGCTGAATAATATTCCTCAGCTGATAGACATTTGAGTTGTTTCTACTTTAAGGCTATTATGAACATCTGTGTACAGGCCAGGAACAGTGGCTCACGCCTGTAATCCCAGCACTTTGGGAGGCAGAGGCGAGAGGAATGCCTGAACCCAGGAGTTCGAGACCAACCTGGGCAACTTGGCAAGATCTCGCTTCTACAGTAAATCAAAAAATTAGCCAGGCTTGGTGGTGCGTGCCTGTAGTTCCAACTACTTGGAAGGCTGAGATGGAAAGATTGCCTTCCCAACAGGTCAAGGCTGTGGTAGCCATGAGCGTGCCACTGCATTCCATCCTGGGTGACAGAGTGAGACTCCAATTCATACATACACACACATACACACACACACACACACACACAAACTCATGTATAGGTTTTTGACTGGATGTATGTTTTTATTCTTTTGGGCACATGCCTAGTGATGCGGATTTTTCAGGCCAACCTGGGCTTCAAGTGTGTCAGCTCAATGGGTCAGCCAACCAAGCCTGAGAGATGGTCGTGGAGGAACTGGTAAGCCTAATCCCAGAAGTGTCAGCTCTAATGAGCTGGCAAGCCAAGACCTGAGTGTTGTGATGGAGGGGGGTGCCTGGCAAGCCTAGCCCCCAGCATGTTTCAGCTTCGGAGTCTTGCCTTCTTCCCGCAGCTTTCCTGGTTCAGCTGGCTCCCTCGGCTGGCAAGTCAGCCTCTGGGGCGCACGACTTTTTGACTCTGGTAATCATCTGCAGCTCTTCAGCTTGCAGCTCTTTAGAGTTAAGGTTCTTGTCTCATGCCCAGGAAGAATGAGGGACACGGACAGCTGGAAGGTGAGAAAGCAGGATTTATTGAGGACAGAAAAGATCCCACAGTGGGAGGGGGCCCAAAGGGGTTGCCCATCTGGGGGTGAACCAAGTGCTTATATAGCCCTAAGTCCAAGCCAATTGGCTCCTACTAGCTGTGAGCTGTTGCTGTTTTGATTGGTTGCTTTTCGATTCCAGCAGTGAGGACTTTAGCTTGAGAGGTTCGCAGGGAGCTTATTCACCAACGCTGAGCCTGAGAGACCCACCAGGAGTTCACCACATTGTTACCAGAGGACTCACCTGTCTGTTTGCCTAGCCCTTCTCTAGTTATCTCCTATCTCACTAGGAGTAGACTTGCTGGATCAGATGGCATACCTGAGTTTAACATTTTGGGGAACTGCCAGACTGTTTTCTAAAGCAGTGGCACCATTTTGCATTCTACCAGCAACGAATGAGAGGAACTTCCTCATTTTAACAACAAATTCATACTAACTTTTCTAGGAATTTCCCTTTGGGTAGAAGGACTGGCTCTTGGCAGAAGGAGGGAAGAACTAGGAGGTATCTACCATGGCGGCTTTTGCTTTAGGACTTGTTTTAGAAAATCTAGGCCACTCTGTTTCAGGCTTCCTCCACCTCTGTGACATTGGAATTAATGCTTATTTTTCTGTTTCTTAGGAGTGCTTTGAGGAGGGAAATTCTTCGAGATCCTTGGAATGGAATAGCACGATCTTATGAGGTCTGTTGGTGGTGGTTGCCACAACAAAATAAATAACTGTAATACTTACACTTACTGAATGTTAACCCTGGGAGTGATAGAAAGAGACCATTTCATCCAGGCGAGCTAAAGATGCACAGTCACAGGAGTCTGCTCAGTGGCAGGCGCTCAGGATTGCGGAGTTCAGTCCAGGCTCAGGGAAAGGTAGCCTCTACCTCCCAGGCTCAAGCAAGCCCCTGCCTCACCTCCTGAGTAGCTGGAACTACAGACCCGTGTCACTGCATCCAATCTTAGAACATTTTCGTCACTCCAAAAAGAAACCTCACACCCTTAGCCACCATCCCCTTCCTCCCTAGATGACTATTAATCTACTCTCTGTCTGTAAAGATTTGCCTATTCCAGAGATTTCATGTACATGAAGTCATACAATCTGTGGTCTTTTGTGTCTCTCGCTTAGCATAATGTTTCCAAGGGCCTCGTGTCACATCCTCCATCTGTAAGTACTTTGTTCCTTTAATGGCTGAATAATATTCCACTGTGTGGATCTATGCCAGTTTTATTTATGCATTTCTCAGCTGACGGACATTTGGGTTGTTTCTACTTTGGGGCTACTATACACATTCTTGTATAAGTTTTGGGACATATGTTTGACTCTGTAGATTCTTTTTTGTGTGATGAAAATGTTCTAAAATTGGGTATAGTTGGTACATGACTGCAGTACAAACCATTCAGGTAACTAAGATGGGAGGATCACTTGAGCCCAGGAAGTCAAGGCTACCTTCTCCTGAGCCTGGACAGAGCTCTGTAATCCTGATGTATGCTTTGTGTTGATGTGTGCTATGATTGACTAACAGTGTCTGCCATGGTGACAGGAGGGCATTTGTAGTGGCACATATTCTGCCTATTTGCTCTCCCTGATTGAAGCCAGTTGTAGCACCCCTGGGGAGACAGGTGAGGAAGCTTCTAAGGTCACACAGTCTGCTAATGACAGAGTTGGGTCAAGAAGCAGTTCTGTGGCTGGGCCTGGTGGCTCACGCCTGTAATCCCAGCATTTTGGGAGGCCAAGGCAAGAGGATTGCCTGAGCCCAGGAGTTCAAGACCAGCCTGGGCAGCAAGCAAGAGCACATCTCTATAAAAATTTTTAAAAATTAGCCAGGTGTGGCGGTGTGCATCTATAGTCCCAGTTACTTGGGAGACTGAGGCAGAAGGACCACCTGAGCCCAGGAGATCGAGACTATGGTGAGCTGTGATCATGTCACTGAACTCCAGTCTGGGCAACAGAGTGAAACTCTGACTCCAAAAAAAGAAGGGACTGTATGGGGACAGGGATGGGGTAATCCCGTCAGAAGATCAGTTTCTCTGCTGCCATGTTTAGACAGTTCTTGTCAGGGCCTACAGGGCTCCTTCCAGCAGGGTAAGTGTTTAACGACTGTCAGGGATTGGCAAGTGCTAACTAATGAAGAGGGACTGTTCCCACCTGCTGAACCTCCATATCTCCAGTGTTCATGGGGAACGTGCTTTGAAGTCCACACACTTGCCACACTGGTACTCAGGGAGGCTTGAGCGGGTAGGTGAACACCAGAGGAAAGAAGTTATCCTCTGTGATCTGAAAAAGAATGGCTGGTTGTGTCTTCTCCTCTTGAACAGAGAAAGTGAGCCCAGATTCTGCCCTTAGATCAGTCAGCCCCACTTTTCCAGAAATAGTGAGAACTAAAGCCATTCTGAGGAAGAAAATGCACTTTTCTACAGGAAGAAATGACTGTTGACCATAAAGGTAACCGTTTTTTGGATGATTGCCCAAAATTATGAATGTATTTAATACCTCTGAACTGTACACTGAAATGTGGGTCAAATGGTAAATTTTGTTATGTGTCTTTTATCACAATATAAAAATTGGAAGAAAATAACCATTTTTTAAAATTCTCAAATTGATTTGAATTTCCTTAGGACATAAAATATGCCTTTCTTCTTTCCCACTTTATTAATGAATGAAACTACATACCAAAAAAAAATTGCATAGAACTCAGAGACCTTCTGTAATGATTTTTTTAATCACCACACTGTCCTCCAAAGACGTTGCACTAGTTTGTTCTGTAATTATTTTTACAAAAAAAATTTTTTTTTTGAGTTGGCGTCTCACTGTGTCACCCAGACTGGAGTGCAGTGGCCGCTCCCGGCCACCGCAGCCTCGACCTGCTGGGCTCCGGCAATCCTTCTGCCTCAGCCTTCCAAGTAGCTGGAACTACAGATGCGCACTACCACATCCGGCTAATTTTTGATTTATTGTAGAGATGAGGTCTTGCCAAGTTGCCCAGGCGGGTCTCGAACCCGCGGGCTCAGGCAGTCTATTCACCTCAGCCTCCCAAAGGCGCAGGATTACAGGCTGAGCCACCGAGCCCGGCTCTACAAAATTTTTTCTAAATGTTATTATATAAAAATAAAAAGCAAAGCAAAAAATGATTCCACTTTTCTTTCTGTCTCTCTACTTTTTCCTTCTAATCATCGCTTGAGCACCTACGGTATACTCCATTAGGGTCCCTGCTTGTTCCCTGCACAGCAGGTTCCCTACCCAGGGGACAGCCCCAGACAGTGTCTCAGTCTGGAGGAGAAGGCAGAGACCAGTTGCCTTTGAGGAAAGGAAGGGTCAGGCAAGTTTCTAGAAGACAAGTCACTGGACAGAGGATTAGGAGAGAAGCCTTCCATGGTCAGGACGCGCATAGGCATGGAAGTGTCCAAAACTGCCAAAAATTGAAGATCTGAAGGTGAAAGAGGAGAAGGGAATTGGAGGAGCACAGAGACCTCTCATCCTAGACTCCTGGAGGGAACCTGGCTCCAGACCCCTCCTGGAGGGAAGACACCTGGGTTTTTCAAAACTAAATTGTGAGCCGGGCTCGGTTGCTCAGCCTGTAATCCCACTCTTTGGGAGGCTGAGGTGAGTGAATTGCCTGAGCCCACGGGTTCAAGACCCGCCTGGGCAACTTGGCAAGACCTCATCTCCACAATAAATCAAAAATCAGCCAGGCATGGAAGCGCGTGCCTGTAGTTCCAGCTACTTGGAAGTCTGAGGTGGAAGGATCGCTGGAGCCCAGCAGGCGAGGCTGCGGTGGCCGGGAGCAGCCACTGCACTCCAGTTTGGGAGACAGAGTGAGACTCCAAAAAAAAAAAAAAAAAAAAAAAACTAAACTGTGAATGTGGGCCTGTGGGGGTGGGAGAGGGAGGGAAGGGGTGAGGAAGAAGGGAAAGAAGAGGAGAAGAGAGGAGAGGAGAAGAGAGGGGAAAGAGAGAGAGGAGGAAGAGAAGGAGAAAGGGAGGGGAAGGGAAGGGGAGAGAGAACAGAGGGCAGAGAGGGGAGAGGAAAGAGGAGGGAAAAGAGAGAGGAGAGACCAAGAGACAGAGAGAAAAAGGGAGGAAGGGAGCAGGAGGAGAGGGGAGAGAGGCCAGAGGACAGAGAGGGAGAAAAGGAGGAGAAAGAGAAAGGGGAGAGAAAGAGAGACAAAGAGAAAGGAAGAGAGAGAGAGAGAGAGAGAGGACTTTGTGATGAATAAATCTGCTAAAAATTGGAACTCATGTCTGACTGTTCCTTCAGATCTCCTGTTGCATAAGATATCATTTATCTCATTTGACAAGCTCGTGACATCAACCTCAAAGGTGAGGACTGCCTCTGTCAGCCAGAGATTTGTTTAAACCTTTCCTTCTGTGAACGTCATCATTATATTTTCCGATGGCACCGTCTCTCGGATGACAACAGGATATATACATTTCCTCTTGTCTGTGCCCCTTCACTGTCCTCTCTGCCTGTCCCAGGCCCACTCCCCTCTCAGTTCAGTGTGTGTCCTCTGGCTCTGGTGGGCAGGATTCGAGAACCCACCAGTAAGACAGGTGACAGAACAGGGTGGGGAAAGGAAACAGCCTTTGAGTCCCTGAACACTGAGTGTTTGGCATGAGTTTCTTATGGTACCCACCCAGGGTCTTCTTTTTTTAGATACAATTCATAGCCTGTAAAATTTATCCCTGGAAGAATCTGTAATTCAGTGGTTTTTGTGTATGTTCACAGAAGTGATGCAATCATCATCACAATCAATTTTAGAACATTTTCATCACCCAAAAAAGAAACCCCGAATCCATTAGCTATAAACTTCCATTGGCCCAGCCGCCCCAACCTCTGACCCTCAGGCAACCACTACTCAGTCTACTTTCTATCTGTGGAGTTTTGCGTATTCTGGACATTTTTTATAAACACAGTCATCATATGTGCGTCTCTGTGATTATCTTCTTTCACTTAATTGATGTTTTCAGGGTTCATTCGTGTTGTAGCATCTATCAGCACTTCATTCCTTTTCATGGCTGAGTCATACTCCATTTGTAAATGTACCACATTGTATTTACCTATTCCCCTTTTGACGGATACCAGCTTGTTTTCACTTTTTGGCTACTAGGAATAGTGCTGTTATGGACGTTTATGTACATGTTTCTGTGTGGTCCTGTGCTTTCATATTTCCCGGCTGTAGATGCAAGAAAGGAAATGCTGGTTCGTATGATAACCCTATGTTTGACATTTTGAAGAACTGCCAAGCTGTTTTTTTATATACCTTTAAAACCTGAATTAAAAGGTAACTTTAAAACTTCCAAATGCATGGCTTCCCTATAACAGCTGTTCTCAGCAATCTGTGCTACTCCATGGTTATGTGTTTATTACATAAACAGGACATCATTGTCCTATCCCTGTGGCTCAGGCAGAGCATCCTGGGATTTCTAGGCCTGCAGGGGTGGCCATCCATCTTCCCAGGAGAGCCCTAGGCTGAGATCTCAGACTCTTGCGGAACGACTTTCTTCCTGTTCGGCCTAAAATCTTTTCTCAGTTTTCATTAGGGCTGTTGGCTTTGGTCAGTGCTCATATCCCTGAGATCCTGCCCCCTCCCCCATACATTAACTGACCCACATCTACAGGGTCAATTCTATAAAGGCTTGGATAGTTCTGAAGGTTCTGAATTCCCCCAGCAATACAGAGAAGAAAAGCCCAAATGAGACACTCGCCATGACCAGAAGATCTAGAAAATACTTCCATGACTGGTTGAGTCCCAGCAGCTCAGATTGGGGGCAGGGTATGGGAAGAGGAGGGTGTCATTGAGCCAGGCAGCCAGGCTGTGGCGGGGGAGGGCAGGCCTTCGAGCTGACTGCTGTCCTACCGGGTGCCAGTGCTCTGTGCCCAGCTCCCCATCTCTTGGGCATCCCCGTCTCTTGGGCTCCCCGTCTCTTGGGCATCCCCGTCTCTATAGGGGAAGAAACCAAGAGCTCAGAAACACCTGCCCAGTGCCCCCTCAGCAGAAGGCAAAACCAAGCTGGAGATGGAGGAAGTGGGTCCCCAGGTTGGTCTCACACCCAGCCTCCCCACGACCTGGAGCTTGGCTGGTGGCACCAAGCAAGGGCCAGGCTCCAACTGTGTCTGCCCAGGCTTCCGTTCCACATCCGTCAGTGGCCTTCAAACCCCAGCACCTGGCCCTGCCTGCGGAGCGGCTGTCACTGCTCTTTTGGATGTAATCATATATTTTTAATGACCTGCAAAATCTCCCTGTGAGAGGGGAGGGAGAGTTGCAATTGCAGCCCAGCAATTTGCATTGCGAATCAAGTTATCCTCCCTCCTACCCTCCAAGAATATGCAGAAATAAATGCCTCCTAATGAACCCTGGGGGGCTGAGGCTTTGATATGAATTCTGCTGTAGGCAGAAAGAGTTCGAGCCAGACTGAGACCCAGCATGAAGTTGGAGCAGGAGGGCCAGGCTAGACCCTTCTGCGCCAGGGAGAAAGGAAATTGGATTATCTTGCTAGCAGTTGGGGTTTTTCTGTCTCTTAGAACCACAGATGAGAGCTCTCCCCCCTCCTATGGGGGTGTATGATTTAGCCCTATTCAACCAGCAGGCTCCTCACCCTGTTTCACCCGCCTTACTATGGCCTCAATTGTGAACCCTCCAGCCCCAGCCAGTCTCCCTGGGCCTACAGAGACCAGAAGCTCTAAAGCCTTTGTCTTCTCCCGGCCCTAAGAAGATCTATTCAGGATGGACGGATGAATGGATGAATGGATGGATGTGATGGATGGATGGACAGACGGATAGATACATAGATGGGGGAGAGGGTAGGAGAGGGCCTGATGGGTATACAGATGATAGTTGGATAGATGATGATGATAGATTAGATAGATAGATAGATAGATAGATAGAGGCAATCTTTCTGTCTGAAGTTGGGGAACCTTTAGTTCTGGCTGTCTGGGGAAAACAGCCCCTCCCCCATGGCCTCCAGTGCAGGGTGGTGTGTGGTTGTGAGAATGAGCCCATGGGACTGACCCGCAGGCACAGTGCTGGCTAGTGTGCGGCCTGAGGGCGTGTGGGTGTGGCCTCTGTGTGGGCTGGAGAGTGTGTGGCGAAGGTGGTCTGTGTGGACTTGTGAAGGAGGGCTGGGAGGCCTGTGCCTACCATCCTCAGGTTGTGCATAGGGATGGCCCAAGCCCAGCATGGAAGAGGGCATCTGTGGAAGGTCCGGTCCCTGCTGCCCTAGCGTCTCCTCAGAACTACAGACACATCCCATGGTCAAGATCTCCCCTCCTTCCCTGCAGGGTCTGCTGGTGAGAGGAGCTTGGAATCCCAGTCAAGCCCCTGGTGGGGCCTGAGACCTTTCGTCAAGAGGCAGATTAGAGTTAGTGCTTAGCAAGTGGGTGCACCAGTCAGGCAAGCTGATTCCAAAGCCCAGACTCACTGATTGGGATGAGTAGAAGATTCTCCCATCCTTCATCTCCTCATTTGTAAAAGAGAAATGGTAAAGGATCCTGCCTACCAGGTGGCAGTAGATGCATATGATGTGTTGATCAATGGGAGTTATTGTTGAGTGAACGACAGAGTGAGATCCTGACTCAAACATAAATACATACATGATAGTGCTTTTTGAGGATGGATGCCTTGAGGGTCAGAGACTCAGTTTCCTCAGCCCAAGAGCTGAGAAGCTCCGAGCACCTAAGTTCAGGGCTTGGGTAATAACAGACCAAGGCAAGAGGTCCTGCGGGAACTCATTTTATTTGCCAGTGGCCAGGACCGCTGCAGGGGTCATAGGAAGAAGGCCCACATTCCAGTTCTGGCTCTGCCATGTCCTAGTGGGACAGCCAGCACTGGGACAGGATGACTTAGCCTTCAGAAGGCGTTTCTGAGGGACAGTGGGTTAAGGCTGTGCCCAAGGGGATCACGGAATCCACGCACAAGAAAGCTCTCTGCTGATGAGGGAAGTGTTTGGGGACTTCTTTGTCAGGGATGGCACAGAGTATGTATGTTTGGAGAACTTGTCTATATTAAGATGCCCTTGGTAAATTGAGAAAGAGAGGAAGAGAGAGGAAGGAGAAACCATTATAGATTTTTAAGAAACTAGGCCGGGCTCGGTGCCTCAGCCTGTAATCCCAGCACTTTGGGAGGCCAAGATGAGTGGATTCCCTGAGCCTCAGGGTTCGAGACCTGCCTGGGCAACTTGGCGAGACCTCATCTCTACAATAAATTTAAAAAAATTAGCCGGGCATGGTAGCGAATGCCTGTAGTTCTAGTTACTTGGAAGGCTGAGGCAGAAGGATCGCCCGAGCCCAGCAGGTCGAGGCTGCAGTGGCCGGGAGGGGCCACTGCACTCCAGTCCGGGCGACAGAGTGAGACTCCAACTCAAAAAAAAAAAAAAAAAAAGAAAAGAAACTTATTGCCATATTGATCAAACGCAGTTGAAAACACTGAATCCTGATTTAAATGAATCAAATATTAAAATATATGTACAGGACAATCAAGAAAATTGGAACAGTCAATGGATATTCAATACTATTAAAGAATCATTGTTAGTATTTTTAGATGTGATGGTGTAATTATGTTAAAAGACCAGACAGTCCTTGTTTCTTAGAAAATATACTGAAATACTCATGGGTGGCATGATATAATAACCTAGCTGGTCGGGCGGTTTAGGAAGAGAGAAGCAGATTGACAAAACAGGTGAGGTAATGGTTCACAGGGTTTCATGATGTCATTTTCTCTTATTTTGGGCATTTGGACATTTCTATAATTAAAATATTAGGAAATAAATGAAGCCCCCCCCCCAGAGCTTCCCTTTTGAAGGGTGGCATCTGTCCTCCTGCAATGTCATCAGGGCAGTCCAATTCCCCCAGGCCCTAGGACCAAGGGGAGAGCCACAGCAGTGATTTCTAAGCCCTATAAATCAACAAGCACAGCTGAGGTTGTTGAGTAGGAAGCTTGTTAGTAAGAAATGCATGGTTTAAATGGGTCATTTTTTTTTTGAGTCGGAGTCTCACTCTGTCGCCCAGACTGGAGTGCAGTGGCAGGCTCCCAGCCACCACAGCCTCAACCTGCTGGGCTCCGGCGATCCTTCTGCCTCAGCCTTCCAAGTAGCCGGAACTACAGGCGTGCTCTACCATACCTGGCTACTTTTTGATTTATTGTAGAGATGAGGCCTCATCAAGTTGCCCAGGTGGGTCTTGAACCCTCGGGCTCAGGCAATCCACTCACCTCAGCCTCCCAAGGTGCGGGATTACAGGCTGAACCACTGAGCCCAGCTAAATGGGTCATTTTATTGGAGAGAGAGAGAGCAGAAGATGATGGAGAACAGGGACTCCTGGCAAGAAGAAGGAGTTTTCTAAGAAGTGCCAAGTGCTGCCTCACGGCCAGAGGTGTACTGCATTAACTCTACTGCACCTCCAGCCTCTTCCAAGAGGGTAGGGAGCCCAAGGTGGGAGCAACAGGAGTGAGGATGGGCCCAGAGAATGCAGAGGAGGCGCCTCTGGGGGCATCCACCGACCATTCATGTGTGGGTCCCACCAATCAAGCCTGCAGTGAGTCATGAGCGTGCGTGCCCCTGCACTCCAGCCTGAACGACAGAGTGAGATCCTGACTCAAATATAAATACATACATGATAGTGCTTTTTGAGGATGGATGCCTTGAGGGTCAGAGACTCAGTTTCCTCAGCCCAAGAGCTGAGAAGCTCCGAGCACCTAAGTTCAGGGTTTGGGTAATAACAGACCAAGGCAAGAGGTCCTGCGGGAACTCATTTTATTTGCCAGTGGCCAGGACCGCTGCAGGGGTCATAGGAAAAAGGCCCACATTCCAGTTCTGGCTCTGCCATGTCCTAGTGGGAAGACTCTGAGCAGTCCATTCCTTGATCTCTCTCATGTTCATTTTTCTGTTAACTGATGGGATGAACAGTACCCATTTCACAGCACTGCTGGAGAGCCGCATTTGTGCAATAAAAAGTTTGCAGGATTTGGAGCCAAGGTGCCTTAAGCAGCACAGGCCTCAACAACTATGAGCACTGTGACTTCGAATCCATCAGTCGGTGCCTCTGAGCCTCTATTTCCTCATTTGAAAAGTGGAAGCTGTAAAAAGAAAGTGCAATTAATCAGCTTAGCACAGTGCCTGGCACTTGGTAAACATCCAATAAATGCTAGCAATTAGTATTCATGATAATTGACCAGGCATAGTGGCTCACACCTGCAATTCCAGTGCTTTGGGAAGTCGAGGTGGGAGGATTACTGGAGACTACGAGTTTGAAACCAACCTGGACAATATAGAAAGACTCCATATCTTTAAAAAAAAAAAGAAAAAAAGCCAGGCTTGGTGGAGCATGCCCATAGTCCCAGCTACTTGGAAGGCTATGGCAGGAGGATTGCTTGAGCCCAGAAGTCGGAGGTTACAATGAGCCATGATCACACCATTGCACTCCAGCCTGAGAGACAGAGCAAGACTCTGTCAAATAAATAAATACAATATAAGAGCACAAATAAGGTTGAATGTGGGAAGTCATTAAGAATGGCATAGTAGCCGGTGGCTCAGCCTGTAATCCCTTGCCTTTGGGAGGCTGAGGTGAGTGGATTGCCTGAGCCCACGGGTTCGAGACCTGCCTGGGCAGGCAAGACCTCATCTCTACAATAAAATCAAAAAAATTAGTCGGGCGTGGTAGCGCACACCTGTAATTCCGGCTACTCGGAAGGCTGAGGCGGAAGGATCGCCAGAGCCCAGCAGGTTGAGGCTGCAGTGGCCGGGAGCAGCCACTGCACTCCAGTCTGGGTGACAGAGTGAGACTCCAACTCAAAAAAAAAAAAAAAAAAAGAATGGCATAGAAAAGGTACCCTGTGACAGAGAAAGATTCTGAGATCTCCCTAGACATCTCCTGGTCAGAGTGGTGCCTTTCTGATATCAGCTTTGCTGCTTGTACTTTTTCTCTTTTCACAAAGAGACTGGTACTGCCTCATTTCAATGCAGGCACCCTCTGCTTTGACAGACAAGTTGTGTCCATTAGATCAATAAAAACTGTTGCTTGACTGAGATCTTTCTCCATGGAGGAAATCATATAGAAACTGTGGTCTGGGCATGACCCAAGGTTCAGTAGTGGAGAAAGGGAGCTTAGAAGATGGGAAAATAGACCCATAGAGGTGATTCACACATATAATCCCAGCACTTTGGGAGGCCGAGGCAGAAGGATCGCTTGAACCCATGAGTTCGAGATCAGCCTGGGCAACATAGCAAGACCTCACTCCTACAAAAAAAAATTTTTTTTAATTGCCAGGTTTAATAGTGTGCACCTGTCGTCCCAGCTACTCAGAAGGTTGAGGCAGGAGGATAGCCTGAGCCCAGGAGGTCAACACTGCTGTGAGCTATGATTGTGCCATGGCACTCCAGCCTGGGCAACAGAATAAGATCCCAATTTTTAAAAAGAGTTGGAAAAATAAAGGCAGAATATTGTTGTTTTTCATCTTATGTTGAACTGGGTAGCTTCAGAAAAAGTTTTAAACACAAATAGTGATTTATAAGCCAAGAATCTTAGCATCGAAGTCAAAACAAAACAAAAAAAGTCCTGTTGCATTATTAATACCAGAAGTATGTCTGGATCTTTAAACAAGGACATGCAGACAGGAATCTGCCCAGAGCCTGTACCTTGTGGTTGCTGAGAAGACAAATACTAGGACACTACCCTTGCTAAATTAAACCTTGCGCACCTCACCCCCTCCCTGCCCTGGCCTGGCCTGGCTAGTCCCCAACCTTCCTGCAGAGCGGGAGGTGACCCAGTCGCGTCTCAGATGTTTTCCTTCCCGTCTGCCCCCTTATCCCGTGTGGTAGACGCCAGGGTGTGAAACTACACACCTGCAATGTTGGCCTTCTGGTTCGGGAGGCCTCGAGCGGAAACCAACTGTCCTTGGGCTTCCTGTGGATGAAGGATGATGTGATTGAAATAAACCGCCCTCATTCTTCTCCCAGGTCACACACGCCCAGTGGCTGAGTATTCAGTGAGCCTGCGACATCACACCAAGGCTGGGCTAAGGCCCTGGAGTTTCAGAATAGGCATTTGGCCCTCCAGGATGCCTGTTTGTCTCTTCCAGGCTGTCCCCACACTTCCTCCTGCTGGGACTTCCCAGGCCCCTCTTCAAGTGCAGGAGGGGCAATTCACATCACCCTGATGCAGAGACATACTAATGTCTGTCCATATTATCACAGCCCCTAGAGAAGGCCATGGCAAGAGCCCAAGCACTCCTGTACATTCCTGAACAATATTCCTGACAGCTAATAAAAGGTTAGCTTCCCCTTATCTCCTATACACTCCCAGTAAGTAGCCTCAGGAGATTTTGACTTCCCTGTAGTCTATGCCCAATCAACTGAAAGACGCAAATCTCCATTTACTCTCTTTTTTCTGAGTGTTTATAAGTTTGAATAATACAGTATCAATGTAATTGTAAGTCTTGTGATTTGTATAACTTTTGTATCAATGTAATCATAAATTTTGTGATTTGTATAACTTTTGCATAATGCATGATGTCTTAGGCCTTGTAAACTCCCTGTACTCTATGGCAAGCTTGATTAACACTTCTGCTGGGCCTCACTGATGAAAACTGTGAGATATCTCTGATATCTGGCACCAAGAAGTCTGAACCAAAAAATGTCACTATCGATAAATGCGGCTGAAGCTAAAGTTCTATACAATGCTCTGCTGGTCACGTGGCTAATGTATAGGTACTAACAACTCTGGACTTATAAAAGTGAACTGTAAAAGCCTGGAAGGTGAGCAGAACCATTTTAGAAAGACCTCGAGTCTGGCTCTGCTCCCTGGATTCGAACTCAGAAATAAACTTCTTTCTACCAGTTCCCTGCCCCTTTGATTTATTTGGTATCAAGGGGAGCAACCGAGCATTACTCGAACCATAACAACCTTCTTATGACTTTTCTTTCACTTCTTTCTCCTCTCTCACAGGCTGATGAAAAGTGCTTTGAGTCTGAAGGGGCTAGTATCACAAGAGCAGTCAGGGATGTGCAGCCCAGGCCAGGGTATTGGGAAGGGCCTGAGGGCTTTTCACATGGAGATGAGCCGCCACCCGGCTCCTTCTGTAAATAATCACCACTGCTGTTGACATATGAAACTTCTGTTACTACCACTAATGCACCAAATGAGGAACAGGCGCTTTGGGGTGACATCAAATACAGGATGGTCACTTCTTATTTGGGATCTCCCAGCCCTCCCAGGGAGTTTGGGGGCTGCTTCTGTTAGCTGAGTCAGAGCCTGCCAGGATCTGCCTGTCTCCTGTTTAAACCAGGGCTTCCCTGAGGAAGGTTGTGGTGCAGCACCTGAAAAGAGATTTACAGAGAAGTGGGCACAGAGGACAGGCGCCCAGGAGTCACCAGCCTGAGTCTGATCTTAGCTCTACCCGCAACCCAGCTATGCGACTTTGGGCTGTTACTTGCCCTCTCTGTGCCCCCTTCCCCATCAGCTAGACAGATATGTTGATAATCTCACTAATAATGTCCATTTGTTCGTGAGGGTTCAAGGTTATGTGGCTAAGTTGCTATTATGGTGCCTGACACCCTCCAGGGCTCCAGGATGAAGCTACAATTGTGACATTGTTGACCACAGTGTCAGACGCCCTTTGTAGACCGCCCAGTCCATGGACACACCCCGTGTCTTGAGCAAAGTACCTAACTTAGGATTTACTCCTCTCCCCACTGCGCTGGGCCCTGGGAAACCAGGAGGAGGTCACAGTAATGATAGCAACTAACACTTGCCTCTCCCTTCCTTGTTTACAAAGCACCGACACCCATGCCCCACCACTAAAATCTCAGACCCACCTTGCAGGGTACATGTGCGACCTTGTGTTCTTTTTTCTTTAGGAGAGCAAGCTAAGCACAACACGGTTTCAGCTAGCCACCCTAAGTCACATCATTCACATATGGCACATCAGGGACTGAAATCTGATGTTCTTTCTTCCACCACAAATTTCCACCAGGCCTAGAGGCCAACAACCTCATTCCAGAAGACCGACACTATCCCCACCGAGGGCTGCTGTCTGCTAGGAAATTGACTGACTTATCTGTGAGAATGTAGGAATAGCTGTCGAAGGATTACCCCCCTCCCAGGAGAAGTATGTGTACTTGGATGCGGTCTTCCTTTGACAAGGCCTTGGCCCAAAGGACTCACCATTACAGAGAGGGCAAGTAACATCCCAGCAGGTGATGCCTTTTCCTTCTGTAGATGAGATTTGTCACACACAAGGAGGCTGTGGCCACAAGAAATGAAGGGGAGACATCACCAGTTGCAGTTGCCAGCAATCTCTAACTCAGTAGGGTATAGCTCAGAACCCGGGCCACTGCATCTAAGACATTACCCCATCTTCCCCCGTGCTGGACTCAGTCACTGGGCTCTAGGCCAAGGGGAGCCAGCTGGACTTTCCCAGCCTGCGCTGAGAAGAGTGAGCTTTGCAGTGATACCCAAATCTCCTTTGATCCGAAGCACACCCTATGAGGTTGTACACAAGAGGTGCCATTTTCCTTCACGTAGAGGAGGACGCTAGAAGGTTCAGGAGGCTTCATGGAGGTGACTAAGAGCCCAGGCCGGCATGCAGGAGTGTCCAGGCAGGCCACTCTCAATCTTTCCAAGTATGTCTCTTCTACTTCTTCCTGCAGAGCCTGTACTTCCTGAACACTGAATGAAGAAACCACTAGTGTATGCCCCCAGCAGATGAGGCACTGGCTGGGCCTTGATTCCACAGATGGGATGGAGAGTCCCAGAGACCGGTAGAACCCACAGAGATCACCCGGCCCATCACCACACTGCATTCAGGTGTGGACCCTGGAACTCCACTGGGATGAGGGTTTGAGGAAGGCCCGAGGACAAATGCCTTCCCCAGTGGAAGTCATGAGACGTAAGCCCTAGCTGTCTTTGTAGGGAGAGGGGGGCCAGGGGCTGACCCTGTTCTACTCTCTAAGGCTCTGAAGGGCTGACTATGGCTGCCATCTTTTCCCAGGACAGGACAAGGGATTATGACTTTAACCCATAGCAGGAAGATTCAGGTTAGACATTAAAAGAAGCTTTCTAACCACCGAGTTCACAAAAAGCGGGAAGTGGGTTCATAGGAAAGGAGAGGAGGCTTCTTTCAAGATTTATAGAAAAAGATGAGCTGTTGTGTAGGACAGCAGAGCCCACTGGGGCTGAGGAAGTCTAGGATTCTTAGATTTTCCTTTGTGTCTTGTAGCTAAAAACTGCTAGGAGGTGCCATATACACAGAAAGTGTAACTGCACTTATTTTTAATTGAATAATTATTGTTTCCAATTTTGGATGATTTTAACAATGCCTCTTCTTGTATTTCCATTTTGGTTCTCTGGGGTAAATATGAAGTTTCCCGGTAATTTATAATTTTAACCACAGTTTTCCTGAGGCAGTAAGTTTATATGGGAAAACAGTTCACTGTGAATCTTAAAAATTGTTTCTGTGGTATAATTTGCCATCGTACTAAACACACATGTCATTATCTCATAAGCACATAATTGCTGGCTCCTCTAACTCTGACATCTCCAGAACAGGTGGTTCTCAAAAAAACAGCATTGCAAGGCCAGTACAAAATTCAGGTGCCCTTACGTGACAGCGAGATACGCTGAAATTTAAAAAAAGAACCTGACACTCAGGAACAGAGAACTGAAAGGTGCTCTGTGACCAGACCTTGGTGCCCTCTCCTCCATGGTCTGGAAGATCTTGTTCTCCATCTACACAGAGGCATGACTCCATAGCTGTTTTTATGGATGATGCCTTGACACAGACCCAGACCCATTCCTGCCCTTCCTCCCTGGAGCTTATGTGATGGCTCCCAGAGGAGTGAGTGGAGTCGGAGGCTAAATCGCCAGGCTGAACCTGTGACTAATTTATCCTGAGCTAGCCAGACAGCACGGACAATATAGATACTGACAAAACCATCTGTTGTGACTACATTACAGAACAGGGCAGCCCTTCCCAAGCCCTCCCACATCATAGCACACAGAGAGACTGATAATCCAACATCAGAAACCCCAGGATACACAAACCAGTTGTTTTCAATGAACCAACTGGCTCCAGCCACTCTGAGCCCTGCTTGAACACTTAATGGCTGAAGGGTCAATATTCTGAGCCATCTATCAGGAGGTCTAGGGTAGAGCAGAACGGTTAGGGCAGAGCAGTGCAGGGAAGGGGCAGAGTCGGGGGGGTGTAGGGCTCTGAAGGCAGATGGCATGGACTTGAGTCCTGGCTTAGTCACTTAGGACCTGGGTGAATTACGGAATCTCCCCTTGCCTCAGTTTCCTTACAGATGTAATGGGCTTAGCAATAGAACTACTTCAAGGGGCTGTGCTGAAGATCAAGTTAATCTATGTCGAGTGCTTGGCAGAGTGTCTGGCCCAAAACAAGCACTGAATAAATGGCAGCTGCTCCTGCAACTGCCGTATTGACTCCACGGACCCAGGGCCTGTTCCCAGCAGGAGGAGCGAGCGTAAACGTTTCAGGCTCCAAATCCAATTAGAAATCCTGGTCAGATGATCCATGCTCTCTCAAAATTGGTTTTTAAGTTTCTTTTCTCTCACCCCTTTCTTTCTCTCCTCCTGTAATGCGGTTCCGGGTGCCTCAGAGGCAGTAGGAAAGAGGAAAGACGATAGACCCTGGAACAAGACATTCACACCCCAAGTCTAGTTCCTCCAGCCTCCAGCGGGCTCCTGCTAGGTGAGACACCCAGCCTCATCAGCCCCCAAGCCGCTCACAGGTGGAGTGGTTGACCAGATGACTGCGAAGGACTCTTTCTGCTCTGATGTGTCATGGCTATTCTTTGATGCAGAATTATATGCCATGGGGTATGTGTGTGTGCGTGTGTGTGTGTGTGTGTGTGTGTGTGTGTGTGTGTGTGTGTGTGTGTGGTGTATATTGGGGGCTGGAGCCTGACATTGCAGCACTGATGTCCTGATGATTAGCCTAGAGCAAGTTCACGTTTTCTGTGAATCACCCACTGCAGTAAGAACACCCCTTCAGTTGGCCAGTGTAGTCCTCCCATTGCTGCATCCTAAATGGGAGGCTTTTCTGCCTAAAGAATAACTCCGTAAACATGTCTCCTAGGTAACATCTTGTTAGCTTCGTTACTCCAAGCCCTTGAACATAATAAAACTGCATTTCTTTATTCGAATGGTAATTCTGACGTCTCACTCAGGCATCCCACCCAATTAGCCGGAATTAGTAAAGTGCATCCAATCCTGCGCAATGAAGACATCAGATAAATAGATACAGCTTTGTAATTATCCATTAAAAATGCCATTTCTCAGTACCTGGGGTAATTCTTTCCTAACTTAATTTTATTTAGAGCTGGTTATAACATGTACCTCCCTCTTGTTATGAAAAATTAATCCTTTAGCCCAAATAGTCACTCATAAGTAACAGCCAGAGAACGTCTCAATTTCATCCTGATCCGAATAGGAACTATCTCCCACCTTCATGATATGGAGGGAGCTTTCTCTCCTCTTCTTTCTCCCTCATCCTTTAAAGGGGACTGTCCCCTGAAGCCACCTCCTGGAAACCAGCCATTCAAAGTCACTCAAGGGTGGCCAGGCACAGCATGGAGGAAGCCAGAGCAGAAGCCAGAGCAGTGCTGTATGGCCTGAAGGATTTGGCAGAACAAGGTCCCACCAAGCGGGACCCTGCAGTGTCACATGGTTGCCACTGACATAATGGCCTTCCTCTGTGAAGCCCAGCTCAGGCCCGTGTTAAAAAGGCTGTCTTGGAGTTTGCATACCTGCTGCAGACTTCAGGGACTGGCAGTCCCCTCCACCAGAGAGGGCAATTTCTGGAGCTTTGGAGAGAGCCCTGAGCTGCCTCCTGGGAATGGTTGGGCCAAGAGGAGCTAGAACCAAAGCTGGGCATCCTCAGGGACGTCCCATGTTGGGCTGTGGGACTCCAGGCCCTGTGGCAGTAACTTCTGTGGACCTGTATCCTGGAGTGAGGGAGAGGAATGTGGCCAGGACTTTTATAGCCTGTTGCCTTTGACAAATGACAACTGTGAGGAGAATGAGATGAGGGGGAAGGGATGCTCCCAGGGCAGCCAAGAGGAGGAGAAGTGCATTTTGTCTTCCTTGCTGGCATGGCTGTTGTCCAAGGCAGGCCCTTGCACCTGGCCTGGACCACCAGGCCTCCCCATGACTTGGTTCCTGAGGCAGGCTGAATAAGGCCCCCAAAGACACCCTGGAATCTGTGAATGTTACCTCATACAGCAAAAGGGACTTAGTATGTGCAATTGAGTTAAGGATCTCAAAACAGGGAGACTATCCTGGATTTGTGTGGGTGGGCTCTAAATGAAATCACTGGTGTCCTGAAAAGAAGACGGAAGGAGATTTGACAACAGAAGAGACGAGACTAAGAGGCCTGAAGCTGAGCTTGGAGTGGTGCGCTCTGAAAAATGGCAGAAGCAGCCAGAAGCCAAGGAACACGGGCAGCCACTAGGAGCTAGAAGAGACAAGGGAACAGGTTTTCCTCTGGAGCCTCCAGAAGACACAGCCCTGCCAACACCTCGACTTGAGCCCAATGGAACTGATTTCAGACTCCTGGTCTCCAGAACTGTAAGAGTATAAATGTGTGCTGTTGTGAGTTCCTAAGTTTGCAGGCATCTGTTATAGCAGCCACGGGAAACTCAGACAGCTTCCACATGCAGGAGATGTTGACGGGTGCTCCTCTCTTTATGTCCTCTCTCGGAAATGAGACTGACTTGGGGCCCATTTGTTCTTCTATTGTTGGCTGTTTCCAATAGAATGCTTTCAAAAGCAAATAATGGAAAATTCAATCCAAACTGGCTCAAGTAATCAAAGTATTTCATTGGCTTCATTCAAACTAAAAGTCTGAGCCGGGCTCAGTGGCTCAGCCTGTAATCCCGCGCCTTTGGGAGGCTGAGGTGAGTGGATGGCCTGAGCCCGCGGGTTCGAGACCCGCCTGGGCAGCGAGACCTCATCTCTACAATAAATCAAAAA
>NW_007038829.1:0-1018 GCF_000164805.1 Carlito syrichta | reverse complement strand
GTAGGATCTGGGCACAGGAGGGCGCCTAAGTATAAGTAGTGCCCCTGTTGTCAGCCCCAACCCCTCAGCTCCCTCTGCCTGAGCCCTGGCCTGAAAGGGCTGACCCAACATACCGAGATCCTGAGGTCTTCCTAGGACTGCACCTCTCTGCTTGACCCGTGGCCCTGCCCTCAGCCCTTGTCACCTCTCTATGTCTTTCTATCTCCTAGTGTTGGATTGGACTAGTACTCTCCAACCCCTCCAACTAGGCATCTCCCTTCCCTACCTCTCCAGAGAGCCTCTCAGATGTACCTGCAGCCTGGCCCCCTGTCCAAGCCTCTCCCCCAACTACCATCTGCCTCCTTGGCTCCCACTATGGGCCTAGGAGCTGGATCTATTTTTCCCCTGTATCTATGTTCGTTCCTTTTGCCCCCCACTTTTGCAACTGCCAAGCCCCATGGACTGTGATGGTGGCTCTCACTCCACTGTGTTCCTCCTGAACCTCTCATCAGACCTCACCACCACCTTTTGCATTGAGCACCTGAGTAATGGCCCCTCACTGACAGGCCTTTCCAGGCTCCTAACCCTGGTGAAGGAGCTTAACTTGTCTTCCTGGGAGTTTAGAATGCCCACTCCACACTGGAGGCCCATTCTACCCTGTGTTCTCCTGCCTTGGCTGAGTGCTTCATTGGATACCCCAGGCATCTCCCTCCAGGTCCCCTCTAACCTACCACCATTAAAGCTCTGGTGTCCTAGGCAGGTGTCATGTGTGGACCAGTATTTTCCCTGACCAGGAACCCCACAAGGCAGTGGCAGAGCCTCAGCCTGCCAAGGCACACGGAGGCCATCTGCCCTCTTCTGGTACTAAGACATCTGTACTCTCCACAGAATGAATGGTTTATCTGGCCTTGCCATACCCACTGACCCACCCTCAGTCAACTGGGGAGTGCCCAGGCATGTTCCTGATGGCAGACCTGGAGCACAGTGACAGTGGCTGCCTCAACATTGGCTGCCTGGAGGTGTTTACCCCCAGACTGGC
>NW_007038828.1:0-30837 GCF_000164805.1 Carlito syrichta | reverse complement strand
TTCATTCCTTTTGTTCCATCACAGAATTCATCCGAGCCACCCCAGGGAACGCAGGACTAGACCTCTGTTCCTCCACCACAGCAAAATTAACCCCAGATGTTCCAGTAACCCCAATTCCAATGACAGTAAAGGGCTCTCTCCCGGAGGGAATAGTGGGTGTGATATTAGGCAGAAGTTCCTTGTCCCTACAAGAAATTTCCATTATTCCTGGTGTGGTGGATTCAGATTGCACAGGAAAAATCCAGGTTCTTGTCGCTTCCCCTAATAAAACTGTACAGTTTAACAAAGGTCAGCGAATAGCCCAGTTGCTGCTCCTGCCTTATCATAAAGCAGGTAAAACTTTAACTAACCTGCCTAAGGGTGATGCTGGATTTAGTTCTAACAATGTTACTTTTTGGGTTCAGGAGGTTACTAATTCCAGACCTGTAAAAGATTCATATATACAAGGAGCTAAAATTAAAGGCTTGTTAGACACCAGAGCCAATGTTTCCTGTATTGCCGAGAGGAATTGGTCTGCTTCCTGGCCAACTCAAATGGCTCCTTCATGACTTATAGGCATTGGTCAAGTGCCCTCAGTGGCTAAAAATTCTCAAATTTTAAATTGTACAGACAATGAGACTTCAGAAACTTTCTGCCCATATGTTATTCCATCTATCTCCTTTACATTATGGGGAAGAGACATTCTCTCTCAAATAGTCATGCTTTTATATAGCCCTAATGACAAAATTTCAACACAAATGCTACAAATGGGCTATGATCCCTTTAAGAGACTTGACAAAGACAGACAGGGAATACAAAAACCTGTCCAAGTTACTGAAAAGACAAATCGAGCTGACATTGGCTATTCAAATTTATCCTAGGGGCCATTGTTCCTAAAACTGCCGGTCCTATTTCCTAAAAAGATGACAAACCAGTTTGGGTGGAACAATGGCCCATGCCCTTGGAAAAACTTAAGGCAGCTAACAAACTAATTCAACAACAAATAGAACCTGGTCATATAAAGCCTTCTACCAGCGCTTGAAACACTCTTATTTTTGTCATTAAGAAAAAATCTGGTAAATGGAGACTTTTACAGGATTTAAGAGCTATTAACACTACTATGGAAGCCATGGGAGCATTACAGCCTGGGTTGCCATCCCCAGCCACTATACCTGTTAACTTTAATATTATAGTCATTAATTTACAGAATTGTTTCTTTACTATACCTTTTCGCCCAGAGGATTGTAAACGATTCACATTCAGTTTACCCTCCAAAAACTTAAAACAGCCCCTTCAGAGATATCAGTGGAAGGTCCTGCCACAAGGAATGAAAAACACCCCCACCTTGTGTCAAGTATGTAGATGCTGCTCTACAAGGTATTAAAAACCAATATCCTAATCTCTATTTAATTCATTGTATGGATGATATTTTGCTAGCCCATGAAAATCGTGTTCTTTTACATAACATTCTTAATAAAACTGTGACTGCTTTAACTGATTGTGGTTTAAAAATTCCCCCCCAAAAATTCAAACCAATCCTCCTTTCACATATCTTGGCCATGTATTACATACACAAACAATAAGTCACCGACCTTTACAATTATGAAAAGATCACTTGGTGACATTAAATGATTTCCAAAAATTTGGGGGAGATATTAATTGGATTAGACCCTATTTACATATTACCATGGCAGACTTAAAACCTTTGTTCAATATTTTACAGGTGGATCCTTTTCCCAATTCTAAGAGAATTCTAACACCAGAGGCCAAAAAAACCTTGTCCCTTGTGGAAAATGTTATTGAGTCTCAAAAGGTTAAAAGAGTAGATTACCGCCTGCCTTGGAATTTAATTATTCTGGCCACTCTCCATACTCCCACAAAATGTCTGTGACAAAAAGGACCGATAAAATGGTTCCATCTACTGGTGTCATCTAAAAAAATATTGTCTTCTTATCCTTACTTAATAGCCTTCCTTATAACCAAAGGGAGATAATAGTGTTAAATTATTTGAACATGATGTACACAATATAATTGTTCCTTATGATATGTTTCAATTTCAAACTTTGTTTCAAACTAGTGACAATTGGCAAGTGGCTCTAACTGATTATAGGGGACAAGTTTTGTTTCATTTACCTAAAAGTCCATTGTTACAATTTGTAAACCAAAACCCTGTGGTCTTTCCTCACAATTGTTCCTCAACTCGCCTCAAGGGGACAGCCTTGGTCTTTAATGACGGCTCATCCAATGGGAAATACATAACAATCATTAATAATGAGTCTCATGTGCTAAAAACCTCAGAAACTTCAACACAAAAAACAGAATTAAGGGCAGTTTCATATGCTTTCACAGCCCTAAAAGACTCTAAATTTAATTTATATACTGATTCTTGCTATATTAAAGGACTATTTCCTCATATTGAAACAGTTACTATTCCTATTAACAAAACTACAATTTTGGAACTGTAAACTCAATTACAACAACTAATTAGTGACAGGAAGAAATAGTTCTTTGTGGGCCATATTAGATCTCATTCTGGCCTTCATGGTTCTTTACACCAAAGCAATCAATTGATGCTTTAACTAAACCCACTGTATGTGTTGCAGTAAAGACTGAGGCAGTATCTCAGACTAAGCTTTCTCATAAAATTCATCATCAAAATGCTACTTCCTTACATTACCAGTTTCATCTACCTAGAGAAACAGTCAGACAGATTGCTAAGAATTGCCCAACTTGTCCTACTTTTGCTAATGTCACTCCAACAGGAGTGAATCCTAGAGGACTTAAACTTAATGTTTTATGGCAAGTGGATGTGACTTACTTTCCCAGTTTTGGGAAATTATCTTATTTACATGTCACTGTGGATACATTTTCTCATGTTATTTTAGCTTCAGCAAGAACTGGAGAAGCCTACAAGGACGTGATAAAACACTTATTCTTGTTTTTCACAGCTAGGTATGCCAAAACAACTGAAAACTGATAACGGTCCTACATATACATCTAAATCTTTTCAAAAGTTCTGTTCCCAATTCAATATTTCTCTTTCCACAGAAATTCCTTACAATCCACAAGGTCAAGCCATGGTTCACCTCTCATAACTACCAACATGGAAACAGATAAAATATCTGGCTGAAGAAGCAGGAGACATGGTAACATCTCAGCATACTCCTATTAGCCCAATAACCTTGTTTCTAGCCATGATTGCCTTGGTTATGACTCAAACTAATCTGGCTCATGCTTTGGCAGCTGTTAGTAAAACCTATTGGGCCTACATACCTAATCCTCCAACATTTCAGCCAGTTACTTGAAATAATGAGGTCATTCGTGTTTTTACTGATTCCCCCTGTTGATGAGAGGACCTGTTTTACTTTATACTCAAACAAAACATATTATTAATAGTAATTTTTCTTATAAAGGACATTCTTGTTCACTTCCCATTTGTTTTTATGATAATTCAGCTTTCAATAATTATAGAGCTTCTTGTTTAATGTCTACTTTAAAGCCTTTAGTCACTGATAGTACAATCCAGAAAAACAATTAAAAAAATTTGGTGGATTAAAACCCTGATGCCTGGAAAAGTTGATCCAAGTTTAGCCACAAAAACTTTGCCACCATCTAGTATACCCATCTGCTCTTCTAATAATACTGAGAAGGAATGGTTACTCATCCAACGAGACACTGGGTATCCAAAGTGGAGAGAGTGTGTTTATAAATCTAAAGTGGACTATTCCATATATGGTGAAAGACTATCTATTAGTGACTGGGGTCTTAATTTACGACCCTACTCTACTACTTCCACTCCATCCCTGCTAGGCAACATATTAATGGATGGGTACCCCCGGTATTAGCAACTATTATCGGGAATAAACAAATTGTTCAACCTTACTTATGGAGGGCCCTTGCTGCCCTTCAACCCATTGTTTTAACCCGACCATGTGGGAGATTTCACACCTATAAAATAAGAGCTTGCTTACAATCCCCTTATGTTTTTCTTGTATAAAATAAATATCACAGTGTAAAAATTAATCACCACAATGATATATATTCAATATCTTATCAAAATTGTATTCTCACAAATTGTTTAACTGATGCTTATTATGAAGGTTTTCTCATTCTTAATCCCCCATACTTAATGATTCCAATACAGCTGTCATCTCGCTAATATGATAAATATGGTCTACAAACATTGTATGAGGTTAGCTCTCTTTTAGAGAAAAGACAAAGAAGATCTCTAGTTACTTTTATCTTGGGAATTACAAGCTATTATAGCTATTGCTACTTCGATAACAATTTCAGCTGTGGCTCTAGCTCATGAAGTTCACAACAACTAATTAGTGACAGGAAGAAATAGTTCTTTGTGGGCCGTATTAGATCTCATTCTGGCCTTCATGGTTCTTTACACCAAAGCTTATCAGTTATCTAAGAATGTCTCTATAGCCTTAGCTACCCAAGAGATTATTGATCAAATGCTAAAAAACAGAGTTAATGCCTTGAAAAAAACAGTTCTAGCTGTAAGACAAAAACTTGTGACCTTAAAAATTAGGTTGGCTCTTCGATGTCACTCTGAGTTTGATGACTTTGCTTCACTCCTTTAGAGGTAAATAAATCTGTCCACACATGGGACAAGATTAAAAATCATATTCTTGGAATTTAAAATCATTCGAACTTGAGCATAGACCTTACTAAATTACATCAGAAAATTCAAGACATTACGGTTGCTAAAAAACAATTCTGGTCTACTGAATTGGCCAGTTCTATATTTAACAATTTTTCTTCATTCATTGATCAAAAATTGTTAATGTCTACATTCATTAATGTGGGAATTTGTGGAGCAGTGATTCTTTTTTTGCTGTGTCTACTTCCAATCATCTTCAGAGTGTTAAAGAAGAGTATATCTCAACTCAATACAGAGTTTCATGGTTTCATGCTAAAAAATAAGAAAGGAGGAGATGTTGGGAGCCAGCCACAGAGGCCCACTGAGTGTTAGGGATAAGGAAGGGTTGTTGACCCCAAGACCACTAGGATGTGTTCGGGAGCTGTTGACCCCATTCCTTTCATCCTTTTCCACTTGACACTACAATCAGGAAAGATTCCTGCTGGCTCTAGCAGAGGACTCTAAAACCGAAACAAACACAGCTAACTTGGGAGTCTATTGTTCCCATTTTCCACAGTTTGCAATTTTTGCTTTTAAACAATATGAACTTTGAGTCACATTGAGGGGCCTTAATACAGGTCACAGGTTCTCTTAATATAACTTTAAAATTTTATAGATATAGGTTTTAGAAAATAGATTATATAAATTTTAAAAAATTAAATAACCATTTTATTATAAAAGTGTGATTAGTTTAGTTTGATTTAGGGGGGCCAGTGAAGTTTAAATTAGGCCAGCTGTGTTAAGAGAGTATAACCATAGCAACAGTTGTTTTAATAAAAACTAGTTTAAATTAATACAAAATAGTAAAAGTTGATAATTCATTATGATGGTTTAGGGTTTAGACATTGAGTGATGTTAATTCAAGATAATATAATTGTAATACAATTAAGGGCACATAAAAAATTGGTTTGGAAAATATTAAACAAACATAAAAACAAAAAGACAATTTGTGGTTATTCTTCCTCATATTCTTCCTCATGTTCTTCCTTATATATAAAAAAACATTTACTTGAGAGTGAGGGGTGTCCTCTGTACACCTGGACCTGTTCATGTGAAAGACACATGCTACCATTTGTGTTCTGTGATGATGACTTTGCAAAGTTTGGGGATAAAAGCCCTTGGATAGCACTCAATAAATGGCTTCTGTTCAACCTTAAACAGAAGTTCACTTTCTGTCTCCCCCCTTTTCTTTCTCCCCTCTAGTCGCTGATGCCATCTCACCTCCAGAAATCTCTGACCCTGCTGGAGCTGGACTCCAGCATTGTCAAACATATTTTCACATATTAACAAGTATATGCTTATTGTAAAATTTAAAAATTCATATCAGAAGGCATGCTCATAATCTAACTAATCAGATATAACTATTTTTAGTATCATTGTTCAGTATTTTGATTCTTTCCAACATTTCTCAAATCTATAAATAATATGGTTGTGAATATCTTTGTACTTAAATTTTTCTGGAAAAATTTTATATCTTCCAAATTACCAATGAACTTGAAAAAAAACCAGTCATCCTTACCCTCTTTCTTCCCTCCAAAAGCACACATGGTGACTATCCCTAAAGCCAAGGAAAATAGTTCATTCTGTGCTAAGAGTGGAGACGTGTCTGCATCCACCAGGGAGCGATAGAGTCCAGTTTGGAGACTACAGATGAGGGTGTGAAGGTCAGGCTGGAACAATTTATTGTTGAGAGTTGCTGATTTATTAGACCGCAACACAGATCTAAGATACTGCCAGAATTTCCACTATCTTTATTGCTAATATAGACCAGATATTTGAAGGAGAACATATCTGCCATATTAATGCAGGGACAGATAGTAGAGAACAGATCAGAAGAACCAGAGATAATTTGAAGAGTCAGAGGAGAATGTGTATGCCTCATTTTTTTGAATCACAGTCCAAAAGGCAAGGAGAGGGTAGAAGTAAGTTCCTCATTTTTTATCAGACCTCCCTTCCACTTTCCAGGACTTGCCATGGAGACTGCACCAACTGCTTTCAGCTTGCTACGTTTTTGCACTTCATTTATGCCCGCTGTGATAGTGAGAGCTATCTAAATGCCTAGAGGCAGGAAGCCCAATGCCGCAGTCTCTCTTCTCACATTGCAGAAACAGGAGACCCCAAAGAGGAGGAAACTAAATCCTATTAATGGCATATCTGTCAAAGGGAAATTTCAAATTCTCCAGCTCCTAGGGTTACTTAGAATCAAATCACAAGAAAACATTTGACCAGGACTGGCAAATTAGTATTCTCAGATTCATTATAACTTTAAAATATGTGATTCTAAAACTCTAACATACCCTCTGTGCTTGTTGCTCCTCTTTTAGTTAAATGATGCAGAGTCATGAATAGAACTTTTTTAAAAATTGCTGTTCTCTAAAGTAAGACCTTCAGTTGAGAAGTATTAAATATGAACACATTTCAGTGGTTTCACAGTTGTTTTTACCACTATTAGTCATTACCAATAAATTTAGTTTTCATGGTATCATAAATGGAATTGCTTATCAGAGTTTCTAATAAGCAGAATAATTACTTATTATAATTCACTGAAACTGAATATCAGATATACTACTGTGAGCCCATTCTGGTCTAATTATTTTATATAACTTTCTAGATTTTTGTATTTTGTTTAGTTAGAAATTGTATCATACTATTTCACTCCACTCTTATTGTTTTCCTTAGCTGACTAGTAGTAATTAGGAGTGTTATCTGTACTTCTAAAACAAATGAGATTTCAGAGACAAGAAACAACTCTTTTAGCTTGGATCATCAGGCAATGCTTTTGTAAGGAAATAATGTTTGTATGGTGTCCCGATAAATAAATTTGGTTCTATGAGACTGGTATGCCAAGCAGAGGACACAAGGAGACCAAGATCAGAGTCACTAAAGGCAGGACATATGTGAGAAATGCACCAAAATTCAGGATCTATGATCCAGTATAATAGGTCCACCTAACATGGCAATAAAACATTTTAATTTAGGATTGTACTGAAGATTCAGTGGTATGTTGTCACATTGTTTTGGAAAATTGCAAATAAGTTGAGCTGCTCTGTGGAAAGTGAAGAAGAAAAGGGAATAGGAATAAAACTGGGGGCATACATTGGAAACAGATCCTAAAAAGTTTTCAATGTTACACTCAACATAATCAGTCTTGATGGCAATAGAAAATGGAAACACACCAAAGAAATTTTTAGCAAGAAAGCAAAATGATCTGTCAATGTTTTACAAACTAAAACTGGCAGCAGTAAAAAAATAAAGTGAAATTACAGAAATAAAATTATGATTAAAATGTAAATAATTGCTAGTTTTAAAAAATATATATGAACTAAATAACAGTGGTAATTTTTTTAATGTGTATTGTTTAATTTTTTAAGAGACAAGACACCAGAACAAAACCTAACGAGTAAGACCTTTCTCCACTCTTGAGTTATATAAAAGAGAACTTAATCCAAATGAATAAGTTACATGTAGAGTCTTCCTTCTTTGAGAAACTCTATCTCTACCCCCTGTGTGTGTGTGTGTTACACATAATTTTATTCAATTATACAAAAAAATTAGTGTATAAACATTTTCCCCCACATTGTCACCATCTGTTATTTTTTGACTTTTAAATAATAGCAATTCTGACAGGCTTAGATTTTGTCTTGCAGTTTTAATTTTCATTTATCTGATGATTAGTGATATTGACCATTTTTTCATGTTTGTTGGTCACTTTTATGTCTTCTTTTGAGAAATGTTCGTTTGTGTTTTTTTGCCCAATTTTTAAGAGGGTCTTTTTTTTTATGGGTTTGTTTAAGTTCCTTATAGATTCTGGATATTAACCCTTTGTTTGATGCATAGTTTGCAATTATTTTCCTTCTGTGGGTTATCCATTTACTCTGTTATTAGTTTCTTTTGCTGTGCAGAAGCTCTTTAGTTTAATTAAATCCCAATTGCCAATTTTTGTTTTTGTTGCATTTGCTTTGGAGGACTTAGTCGAAAATTATTTGCCTAGCCCAACGTTCAGAATTTTTCTTCTAGCAGTTTTATAGTTTGAAGTCTTAAATTTAAGTCTTTAATTCATCTTGAGCTAATTTTTGTAATATAGTGAGAGGCAAGGGTTCAGTTTAATTCTTCTGCATATGGCTAGTCAGTTTTCTTAGCACTATTTGTGAAACAGAATGTTCTTTCCCTATTGTGTAGCTTTCTTGACTTCATCAAAGATTAGTTGGTTGTAGGTGTGTTCCATTGTTTCTGGTTTCTCTACTCTGTTCCATTGATCTATGTGTCTATTTTTGTACCAGTATTATGTTTCTTTGGTTACTGTAGTGTTTAAATAAAAGTTGAAGTCAGGTATTTTGATGCCTCCAGCTTTACAACTTTATTATTTTTGCTTAGGATTAATTGGGTTATATGGGCTCTTTATTCGTTTCATATGAATTTTATAATTGTTTTTTCTAATTCTGTAAAAAAATGACATTAGTGATTTGATAGGAATTGCATTGAATTTGTAGATTGCTTTGGGCAGGATGGATATTTTTAAAATATTGATCCTTCCAATCCCTGAGCATGGAGTGTTTTTCCATTTGTTTGTGTCATCTGATTTCTTTCATCAGTGTTTTGCAATTCTCCTTGCAGAGACATTTCACTGCCTTGATTAGATGTATTCCTAGATGTGTGTGTGTGTGTGTGTGTCTGTCTACTGTAAATAGGATTGTATTCTTGTTTTTATTCTCAGCTTGTGTTGTTAGTGCTTAGAAATAATACTAATTTTTGTATGCTAATTTTGTATCTGGAAACTTTTTGTGTAAAGTTGTGGGGTACAATTCAGGGTTAGGAATACAAATATTCACCATGTAAGTACCCTTATAGATGAGATGTGCCCCCCTTCCCCAGGCAGATATCAACTACTGTCAATCCCACCACCCCACACCTCCACCCCTTCCCCACAATTTTCTGCCACTGTCAATCCTTTTATTTTTTAAATTTTTAAATTTTTTTTTGAGTTAGAGTCTCACTCTGTCACCCAGACTGGAGTGCAGTGGCCGCTCCCAGCCACTGCAGCCTTGACCTGCTGGGCTCCAGTGATCCTTCCTCCTCAGCCTTCCAAGTAGCTGGAACTACAGGCACGTACTACCACACCCAGCTAGTTTTTTGATTTATTGTAGAGATGAGGTCTCACCAAATTGCCCAGGTGTGTCTTGAACCCACGGGCTCAGGCAATTCACTTACCTCAGCCTCCCCCCATCAATCCTTTTCTTGTAGTAATATGATATGTTGGGAGCCAGCCTTGGAGGTCTACCTGATTGACAGGATCCTGGTGACCCCAGGCTGCAGGACGAGTCCAGGAAGCTGAGACCCTGTTGTCTTTAGCCTTTGCTGTTATGGCCAAAGAATTCTATGCAGTCATGAAAGAAGAAAACAGCATGTTTATGCAAAATATTTTCAGCTACTGGAAACTCATTGTCCATCTTTCCACTTCCCACTACCTTGTTTGACCTGTCCCTTTTTGCCCATGTGATGGCTCTGAGGCATGTTTAAAGGGCTTTCTTCCACTTGGTCGTGGGTTACAGGTCTTGTTTTTATGGTTAGGATTTGTGACTCTTGTAAAAAGAGGCTTCTGATTTTGTTTAAGCAAAGAATTGTTTAGAATATTTTTACTTATTATTTGTAGTTGCAGTTATGTTTAGACATAAAGTTCTATGAGTATAAGCTTATAATCGTAGACATAAGATTTAAGTGTAAGTTAAAGTTTATATTAAGGTATATGCAGGTGATTTATAAGTTTGTTTCTTAGGGGTTGGGATACATAGTAAAGTTTACGTATATAAGAAATTGAAGGGTTTAGATATAGAATTTAAGTAAGTAAAACAGGTTTTATCTAACAACTGAAACTAGAAGTTTCTTCTGAGCTATTTTCCTTAGTAATAGGATGTTCCAGATAAGGAAAACAATGAAGGAATTCAGATAAAAGGAAATTACCAAGGGCCTTGAAAGACCAGAGGGCCTTGAAAAAGAAACTCCTCATTCATGAAAAAAGGAATATCTACACGAGGTACTTCAGAGGGTCTCCAGGTGCACATTCCTCTGCACAGATGGAAGTGTTCTACACATGAATTGCTCCAAAGTCTTGGGCCAGAAACTGCTGTTCTGGCCCCCAGACTCTTTTATTATGGAAAAGTTGTTTTCCTAGATAGCTTGAATAAGGAAGTTAAGTTTATAAAGAATTAGAATTGTTAGAAAGATTATAATATGCATTAGTTAATTTGGGATATAAGTTTTGTTTTAAACGAGTCATTTAATGAGAAGTTTTATTATCTATTTATTTGTTTATTTATTTTTGAGATGGAATCTCTCACTCTGTTGCCCACACTGGAGTGCAGTGGCCACTCCCGGCCATCGCAGCCTCACTTGCTGGGCTCCAGCAATCCTTCCACCTCAGCCTTCCAAGTAGCTGGAACTACAGGCACGTGCTATCATGCCTGGCTAGTTTTTTTTTTTTTTTTTTATTGTAGAGATGAGATCTTGCCAAGTTGTCCAGGTGGGTCTCGAACCTGTGGGCTCGGGCAATCCACTCACCTCGGCTTCCCAAAGCATTGGGATTACAAACTGAGCCACCAAGCCCTGTGCTTTATGATTTTATATAAGAGTTTTTAAGTTTATAATTTTAAGGTTTTATATTAACGAGTTGTGGGGACTGTTTTTACTTCAAGATAACATCATTGTTTGGAATGGCATTGTTTGGGGGTGGAGGTAGTCTCTACCCTTAGAGAGAACATTAGCCAAGAATACTTAAACTTGCCCTTAAGTTTAAGCATCGTTTTAACATCACAAAAAATTCATGTAATTTTTTTGTAAGTGATTTGTTTTGTAATGACGATTTTAACTTGCTTTGTAACAATAACTCGCAGAAATTATTTCCTTGTAGAGAGGAATGTACGCTCATTGTTAATTGGCAATAAATGACATCTGCTTAACCCTCAAAACAGTTGTCTAAGTCTTTCTCTTTCTCACATTGCCGATGCCGTCCCCATCTTTGGGAATCTCTGGGCTCTGCTGGAGCTGGACTTCGGCAATGGTAGTTGTTCAAGGTTCACTTATGAGTGAGAACATGTGATACTCAGCTCTTTGTTTCTGTGAGAGATCATTAAGTATTATAAATTCTAATTCCATCCAGGTTGCTGCGAAGTTTATGATTTTGTTCTTCTTTATGGCTGCATAGTATTCCATTGAGTATATGTACCACATTTTTTAAATCCAACCCTATTTTGATGGGCAGCATGGTTGGTTCCCTGTTCTTGCTATTGTGAACAATGCTGCGATAAACATATGTGTGCAAGTATCTTTTTCATAGAGTGACCTGAGTTCTTCTGGTTATATTCCCAGTAGGGGGATTGTGTAGTCAAATGGAAGGTTGATTTTTAGAACTTTTAGGAATTGCCACACTGATATCCACAGAGGCTGACTAGCTTGCACTCCCACCAACAGTGTAGAAGTGTTCCCTTTTCACCACATCCTCTCCAGCATGTTATTTTTTGAGTTATTGATGGTGGCCATTCAGACAGGAGTTAGGTGGTATCTCAGTGTAGTTTTAATTTACATTTTCTTGATGAAAAATGTTCTAGTGAGGCACAATATTTTTTCATATATCTGTTGGTTGCTCTTATGTATTCTTTTGAGAAATGTCTGTTCATATCTTTAGCCCACTTTGTAATAGGGCTGTTTGTTTTTTTCTTTTTAGCACGTTTGAATTCCTTGTAGATACTTGATGTCAGGGCTTTGTCAGACATGGAGTTGGCAAATACTTTTTCCCAGTCTGTGGGCTGTCTCCCTGCTCTCTTGATGGTTTCTTTAGCTTTGCAAAAACTTGTCAGTTTAATGAGGTCCCACTTGTCTATCTTATCTCTTATGTCCTGCACACTTTGGGTTTTGATCAAGAATTGGTTGCCAGTTCCAACTTCCATAAAAGTGTCTCCTGCATTTTCTAAGGTTCTTACAGTTTGAAGTTTTACATTTAGGTCTGTGATCCATTTTGAATTAATTTTTGTTTATGAGGATAGGTAGGGGTCCTGTTTCAGTCTTCTGCATATGGTCAGCCAGTTTTCCCTACACAATTTACTGAATTTGTTCTCCTCTCTCCAGTAGTAGATGGTGGAGGCTTTGTCGAAGATGAGTTGGTTAAGAAATTGAGATTTTGTTTCTGGAATCTCAATTCAATTCCATTGGTTTATATGCCTGTTCTTGTACCCATACCAGGCTGTTTTGATTACTGACATTTTATAATATAGTTTAAAGTCTGGGAGTGTGATGTCTCCTGCTTTGTTTTTGTTTTTTGTTTTGGTTTGGTTTGGTTTTTTTGCTGAGGATTATTTTGCCTATTCTTAGTTGTTTTTGTTTTCATATGAATTCCTGTATTGTATTTTCTAGGTCTGAGAATGTTGCTGCTAATTTGATGGGTATTGCATTAAATCTGTAGATTGCCTTAGGTAAAATGGACATCTTAACAATGTTGATTCTTCCAATCCATGAGCATGGAATATTTTTCTACTTGTTTGTGTCATCTTTGATTTCTTTGAGCAGTGCTTTGTCGTTTTCATTGTAAAGTTCTTTTATATCTCTGGTTAGGAAGATGCCAAGGTATTTCATTTTATTTGTGGCTATTGTAAATGGAATTGTGCTTTTTATTTGAGGTTCTGTTTGTTTATTATTGGTGTAGAGAAATGCGATTGTCTTTTGTACATTTATTTTATACCCTGAGACTTTGCCAAAGTCCTTTATCAGTGCAAGGAAGTTCTTGGCAGATTCTCTTGGGTTTTCAAGGTATACAACCATGTCATCTGCAAAGAGAGATAGCTTGATTACCTCTTTTCTAATTTGGATACCCCTGATTGCCTTCTCTTCTCTGATTGCTCTAGCTAGAACTTCCAAAGCTATGTCGAACAGGAGAGGTAAGAGTGGTCATCCTTGTCTTGTTCCAGTTTTCAGGGGGAAATTGTTCCAATTTTTGCCTATTTAGGAGTATGCTGACTGTGGTTTTCTCATAGATGGTTTTTGCTATTTTGAGGTATGTTCCACCTATGCCTAGATGTTCAAGGGTTTTTATCAAGAAGGGGTGCTGGATTTTATCAAAAGCTTTTTCTGCATCTAATGATATAATCATGTGGTTTTTGTTTTTGTGTCTATTGATGTATTTAATTACGTTTATGGTCTTACAAATGTTGAACCAGTCTTGCATCCCAGGGTTGCATTTCATGGTTGTGATGGATGATTTTTGAGATGTGTTGCTGAATCCAGTTTGCTAGGATCTTGTTGAGAATTTTAGCATCTATGTTCATCAAAGGTATTGACCTGTAGTTCTCTTTCTTTGTTGGGTCTTTACCTGACTTGGGTATCAATGTGATTTTAGCTTCATAAAATGATTTGGGGAGAACTCCATCTTTCTCAATCATATCTGGAAACTTAACTGAAGTTGTTTATCAGGTCTAGGAGTCTTTTGAAGGAGTCTTCAAGGTTTTCTAGGTATAGAATCATATTGCTGACAAAGGTAATTTCACTATCTTTTCCTGTTTGTATGTATGCCTTTTATTTCTTTCTCTTGTCTGATTTAAGGACTTACAGAATTTTGCTGAACAGGAATGATGAGAGGTTCTTATTCTAGTTCTTTGGGGGAATGCATTCAACTTTTTCCTGCTCAATATGATGTTGGCTGTGATTTTATCATAGATGGCTCTTATTATGCCTAGTTTGTTGAGGGTTTGAATTACATTTATTTTTTGCCTTAAAGGATGAAAAGAATTGCACATAGAGGATAAATAAAATTGCAGAGAAGGAAGATGAGCATTCTAGGCAAAGTGTCTTTTACAAACAGATGCATATCAGTAGAAAAGAATGAGACAAATTGAGCATTTATTAATAAATATATTTTGACTGGGCTCAGAAATAGACAGCAATAGAAGCTAAACCTGGGAAGGTCATCAGGGGCTACACAGTGGATTACCTGGTTTACTGCACTAAGAAATAGAAATGAGACATCAGTAAGACTTTTTTGAGTCAGACAGCTCAGACTGACTATACTTTTGTAAATTAAATTTCACCACTTAAAGTTGAGTTTACATAAATGGATGATCTGCAAAGAATAACAAAGAAGCTATTACAGTATTCAAGGAAGCAGGTGACAAAGATGGAAAATACAGTAGTGGCCAGGACACTCCTGCTGTAGGTCTGAAAGTAGCCAGCAGTAACCATGAGATCTATCATGAACAGCATAAGTGTCTTCATATGAAACAAACAGAAGCTTGGCTTACTACTGGAAACCACGTGCTTGCATAGGCCTCCCTTACTTCAAAAAGCTCAAGCAAATACCATCAAGCAAATAATCAAGAAAGCAAAAATAATAATGATGATGATGATGATAATAATATACTTGGCCCAGATGATGACTTTAACCTATAATTCCAGCTCTTTGACAAGCTGAGGCAGAAGGATCACTTGACCCCAGAGTTTGAGGTCAGCCTAGAAAAAAATAGCAAGATTCTATCTCTATAAAAGTAAAAAAAAAATTACCCAGACCTGGGTGTGTGTGGCTGTAGTCCCAGAGCTAGAGCTAGTTGGGAGGCTAACGCAGGAGGATTGCTTGAGCCCAGGAGTTCAAGGCTGCAGTGAAGTATGATTGTGCCACTGCACTCCAGCCTGGACAGAAACAAGACCCCATCTCTAAAAAGAAATAAAAACCTTATGGTTCACTTCCACTTAACTCTATGGCTCTTTCTTTAAAAAAAAATTATTTATTTATTATAAAGATGTGGGGTACAATTCAGGGTTAGGTATATAAACATTGATCATACAGGTACTCTTGTTGATGAGGTATGTATGACCCTCCCTAACCTAGCAGTTTCCCTCAACTGCCAGTCCCACCTCTCTCCCCTGACAGTTTTCTACTACTGCCAATCACTTTCTTATAGCATTATAATTGTTCAAGGTCACCTTATGGTGTGAGAACATATGGAAGTCAGTTCGTTGTTTCTGTGATAAATCACTAAGTATGATCAACTCCAAATCCATCCACGTTGCTGCAAAGTCCATATATTTGTCCTTCTTTATGGCTGCATAATATTCCATTATGTATATGTACCACATTTTTTTAATCCAGTCCAGCTTCAATGGGCAACACGGTTGGTTTCATGTTTTTGCTATTGTGAATAGAGCTGCAACAAACATATGTGTGCACGTATCATTTTTGCAGAATAATTTGAGTTCCTCTGGGTATATTTCCAATTGGGGAATTGCTGGATCGTATTGAAGGTCAATTTCTGGTTCTTTCAGAAATTGCCACATTATCTTCCAAAGAGGTTGTACTAGTCTGTATTCCCACCGGCAGTGTAGAAGTGTTTCTTTTTCTCCACATCCTCGCCAGCATCTGTTGTTATTTGTTTTATTAATGATGGCCCATTCTTACAGGGGTTAGGTGATATCTCAGTGTGGTTTTGATTTGCATTTCTCTGATGATGAGTAAGGCTGAGCACTTTTTCATGTGTCTGTTGGCTGCCTGTATATCTTCTTTTGAGAATAGTCTATTCATATCGTTTGCCCACTTTTTAAAGGGGCTGCTTGTTTTTTTCCTTTTGGCGCATTTGAGTTTCTCATAGATCCTAGATGTTAGGTCTTTGTCAGCCTGGGAAAAATAGCAAGATTCTATCTCTATATAAGTAAAAAAAAAAGTACCCAGACCTGGGTGTGTGTGGCTGTAGTCCCAGAGCTAGAGCTAGTTGGGAGGCTAACGCAGGAGGATTGCTTGAGCCCAGGAGTTCAAGGTTGCAGTGAAGTATGATTGTGCCACTGCACTCCAGCATTCCCATTCTGTGGGCTGTCTCCCTGCTGTCTGATGGTTTCTTTTGCTTTGCAGAAGCTCTTTAATTTGATGAGGTCCCACTTGTCTATTTTATTTTTTAAAGTATTGGCCTTTAAGGTTCTGAATAGGAACTGGTTCCCAGTTCCAATTTTCATAATGGTGCTTCCTGGGCTTTCTAAGATTCTTATAGTTTGAGGTTTTACATTCAGATCTTTGATCCATTTAGAGTTAATTTTTGTGTATGGTGATAGGTAGGGGTCCTGTTTCAATCTTCTGCATGTGGTCAGTCAGTTTTCCCAGCACCATTTACTGAATAGGTTCTCCTCTCCCCAGTGGTTGTTGGTGGAGGCATTGTCAAAGATGAGTTGGTTGAAGAATTGAGGCTTTGCTTCCGGAATCTCTATCCTGTTCCATTGGTCTACATGCCTGTTCTTGTACCAATACCAGGCTGTTTTGATTACTGTAAGCTTATAGTAAAGTTTAAAGTCTGGAAGTGTGATACCTCCTGCTTTGTTTCTTTTGCTAAGGATTGTTTTGGCTATTCGTGGTCATTTATGTTTCCATATGAATTTCTGTATTGTCATTTCTAAGTCTGAGAAGAATGATGTTGGTAACTTAATAGGTATTGCATTGAATCTGTAGATTGCCTTTGGCAGGATGGACATTCTAACAATGTTAATTCCTCCTATCCATGAGCATGGAATATTTTTCCCTTTGTTTGTGTCTTCTTGGATTTCTTTAAGCCGTGTTTTGTAATTTTCATTGTAAAGTTCTTTCACTTCTCTGGTTAGGAAGATGCCAAGGAATTTCATTTTTTTGGTGGCTATTGTGAATGGGATTGCACCTTTTATTTGGTTCTCTGCCTGCTTGTTATTGGTGTAGAGGAATGCAGCTGTCTTTTGCACATTTATTTTGTATGCTGAGACCTTCCCAAAGCCTTTTATCAGTGCGAGCACATTTTTGACAGATTCTCTTGGATTTTCAAGGTATAGGGTCATATCATCAGCAAAGAGGGATAACTTTACTTCCTCTTTTCCTATTTGGATACCCATGATTTCTTTCTTTTGTCTAATTGCCTGAACTAGGACTTCCAACACAATATTGAACAAGAGGGGTGAGAGTGGACAACCTTGTCTTGTTTCAGTTTTCAGGGGAAATGATTCTAGTTTCTGACCATTCATGCTAGCTGTGGGTTTGTTGTAGATGGCCCTTACTATTTTGAGGTATGTTCCTTCTATACCTAGGTGTTTGAGGGTTTTTATCAAGAAGGATGCTGGATTTTATCGAAAGCTTTTTCTTCATCTAATGAAATAATCATGTGGTTTTTGCTTTTACATCTGTTGATGTATTTAATGACATTTATGGTCTTGCGAATGTTGAGCCAGACCTGGGGATGAAGCCTACTTGGTCATGATGGATGATATTTAAGATGTGTTTTTGGATCCAATTTGCTAGAATCTTGTTGAGGATTTTTGCATCTATGTTCTTAAGGGATATTGGCCTGTAGTTCTCTTTCTTTGTTGGTTCTTTACCCAGTTTGGGTATCAGTGTAATGTTCACTTCATAAAATGATTTGGGGAGAATTCCATCTTTCTCAATTGCCTGGAATTCTTTCAATTGGATTGGTATCTGTTCCTCCTTGTACTTTTTGTAGAATTCTGCTTGAAAGCCATCTGGTCCAGGGTTTTTTTTTTCTGTAAGTATTTTTCGTATGATAGAGTCAATTTCCAGGGTTGTTATTGGCAATTTAGTGTCTCAATGTCTTCTTGTTTTAACCTGGGGAGGTTGTGTGATGGCAGAATATCCTTCATTTCTTCTGGGTTTTCAAGTTTATTTCCATATAGGTGTACATAGTAATCTCTGATAATCTTTTGTATTTCTTCGGGTTCAGTTGTGATTTGATCTTTCGTATTTCTGATTGTGTTTATTTGGGCTTTTTCTCAATTTTTCTTGGTCATTCTGGCTAGGGGACCATCAATCTTGTTAATTCTTTCAAAGAACCAACTTTTTGTTTTGTTGATGTTTTCTATGATATATTTGTCTTCTATGTCCTGTATTTGGGCTCTTATTTTTGTGATTTGGATTCTTCTGCTAAAGTTGGGGTTTTGGTAGTCTTCTCTTTCTAGCTCCTTTAGGTGATTTGTTATGCTCTCCACTTGTGATCTTTCCATTTTCTTGATGTGTGCTAATAGAAATATAAATTCCCCTCTTAAAATTGATTTCATTGCATTTCAGAGGTTTTGGTAAGATGTTTCTTCATTTTCATTTGTTTCCAGGAATCTATCAATTTCTTCTTTGATTTCAGTGTTGACCCTGTCGTTTTTCAACATCATCAAGTTTAGTGTCCATGTCTTTGTGGGTTTTGGGGAAATATTGTTAGCTTGAATATTTATTTTTATTACACTGTGGTCTGAGAATGTGCATGGCAAGATTTCAACCTTGTGGAATTTGTTTATGCTTGATTTATGGCCAAGAATATGATCAGTCTTGGAGTATGTTCCATGTGGTGATGAGTAGAATGTATATTCTGTGGTTGTTGAGTGGAATAATCTGTAGCTATCTACTAAGTTCATTTGGTCAACTGTCAAATTAAGATTCTGAATCTCCTTCTTGATTTTTTGCCTCGATGATCTATCTAGGGCTGTTAGTGGGGTATTTAAATCCCCTGCTATAATAATGTTAGAGTCAATATCTTTTTTTTAGTTTATTTAGTAGTTGTTTTATAAATGTTCATGCTACTGTGTTGGGTGCATATATGTTTAGAATGGATATTTCTTGTTGATGGATTGAAACTTTTATCATTATGTAGTGTCCTTTTGTATCTTTTTAATTTTTTTATAACTCAAAGGTTATTTTGTCTGATATTAAGATTGCAACTCCTGCCTTCTTTTGTGATCCATTTGCCTGGAAACTCGTTTTCCATCCTTTAACTTTGAGTCTGTGTGTGTCCCTTTTAGTGAGATGAGTCTCCTGGATGCAGCAAATAATGAGATCATGGTTTCTTATCCGGTCCACTATTCTGTGTCTTTTCAGTGGCGCAGTTAGTCCATTCACATTCAGGCTAATTATTGAAATTTGGTGTGTTTTACCTATCATGAGGTTCTTACAGAGTTGTTGCTGTTCCTGTTTATTTGTTGTCTTTCCTTTGGTTTTGGGGTTGATTCATGTGTGTTTTCCATCTTTTCTCTGTATTCTCGTGAAGAACATTGTCATTCTTTTCTCTTTTTCTTCTGTGTTTAATATTTTCTTAAGTATTTCTTATAGAGGTGGTCTGGAGTCAGCATAAGTTCTTAGGGATTGGATGTCTGGGAAAGATTTTAATTCTCCCTCACTGATGAAGCTTAGCTTGGCTGGGTAGGTTATTCTTGGTTGAAATTGTTTACCTTTGAGAACTTTGAAGATTGGGCTCCAAGCTCTCCTACCCTGAAGGGTTTCTGTAGATAAATCTGCACTATTCTTATTGGTCTACACTGGTAGATAGTCTGGCCTTTTCTCTTGCTGCCTTTAGGATTTTTTCTTTTATACCTACTTTGTTTAGGCAAATTATTATGTGTCTGGGAGTTGGTCTTCTTGTTTGTTGTCTTGCAGGGGTTCTCTGAATCTCTTGTGTTTGAATTTTTGCATCAAAGATGAGATGAGGGAAGTTTTCTTGAATAATTTCATGGAATGTTTGTTCCAGTGTGGTCTCTGTCTCTCTTTCTGCCTCAGGAAGTCCAATTATTTTTAGGTTCAGTCTCTTGAAGTAATCATTCATCTCTTGAAGGTTTTGTTCTGTCTTTTAAAGTTTCTTTTCTATGCTTTTGACAGTTTGGGTTAGTTCTGTATTTTGGTCTTCAAGCTCTGAAATTCTTTCTTCTGCTTGGCTAATTCTGCTTTCCATGTTTATTAGTTTGTTATTTATTTCCATCACAGTATTCTTTACTGCTGTTATTTCTGTTATCATCGCCTTCCTGTTTTCCTCTTGTCTCTACTTAATTTTTTTATTCTTTCTATTAATGTCTTGATGTCTGGGTTTGTTGCATGTGACCAGTCATTCTGGGGGCTCTTCATTGTTTGTGTTCCAAAGTCTGTTTTCTCAGTGTCTGACCTCCCAGGGGTGTGTGAGACCTATATTCTTCTTTTGGTTTTTCCTCACTTGTGCAGACATTTCTTCCCTATTCCTCCTCCCACCCCCATCTTCTTTAATTCTGTTGTTCAGGGGTGGAGGGGCTGCTTTTACTTCTGTTTGTTCAATCTTGTATTCTTCCTTATGTATATCCTCTTGCTTTGTTCAATTCTGGAGCTAGACTATAGGTTGTGGGAAGTCCTTTTTGCAGTTTTGAGATTTAATTAAGGGGGAGGTGTGATTCAAAATCTATCTACAGATCCCAGTATCCACTGACAGAAGTATGGATAATCTGGAACCCACTTCCCACTGCCCTACAATCTGTCCATGCAGTGGGGTTATAGGCTTACTCCCTGAGAGCAAAATGAGGTCAAAAAAGGAAAAAGAATGAAGCAAGGAGTGGGGGGAAGAGGGAGGTGGAGAGAGAGAGGAGTAAGAGGGAAAACAGCTAAGCATACCACTAACAAATGAAAAGAGAAACAAAGACTGAGACAAATAAAAAGAAATCAGTAACAATAATAGCAAACTAAGTAACAACCATACGAAAAAACTAAAACATACAATCATGCAAACATACAAGCTAACCAACCTCCTTATTGATATGCCATTCCTCTATACAAAGATGGGATCTAAAGAGAAAAAATAAAGTCAGTAAACTAATAAAACCAAAGCAAGTATGTAAACATTATTGATAAGAGTAAGACAAGAGAGAAAACAAGATGGGTAAGATAAACAGACAAAGAATTTTTAAAAAATTTTTTAAATGGGGAACCAAACACACTCTGAGACTTTTCCTTTAAGTCCAATGTCCTTTCAGCTCTGATTTCTAGCTATCGTTGCAGGCTAGTAGATTTGTTCACAATTAGGGTCAGCTGCCACTGGCCTGTGTGGAAGGTGGATCAGATCTGGGCTGCCTGCCAAGTCTGCCACTCAGATCTGGCCTGTGTCTATTTAGCAAGGGGAAGGTGCTTCTGCCCTTCCCATTTTGAGATTGTTACCTTGGATCCCCAACTGGTGGTTGCTGGTCTCATCGCTCCGGTTGATCTTTTTCCTCAGCAACTGGAGACTGCCAGGCAATGCAAACCCATCTGGGCAGAAGTCGCAAGTCGCCCAGGAAGGGAGGGAGCAGGCAACGGTAGCAGCAGTGGCAGCCACCACTTCATGGTGCGTGAACGCAGTTCCACAAACCTGGCTCCGGGTGAGAGGTAGGGCGTGGCAGTGGCAGCAGCTGCAGTAGTTTCAGTAGAGCGTGCTTGGGAGGGCTTCACAGTCCAGAGCCATGGGTCACCTTAGGCATGGGTGGAGTGATGGTGGCAGCAGAGGTGAGGTGGTTGAGGCAGCAGCTGAGCACCATGTGAAGAGCAAGCTGTTGACAATGGTTGCTGCAGCCCCCTGGGGGAGAGCTAGAGCTTTTATGTATGTTCTCTTTTGCGGAGGGTCTCACAGACCAAACTTCCCTATTACCATCTTGCCAGAAGTCTCCCTCTATGGCTCTTTAAAAGTTTCAAAAATTTGGTGGCCAGAGACAAATCACACAACCAGAAACTGAGACAAGCTATTCCGTGGCACTGTTACTGGATCTTCCAAATGCTTGATATTGCTATGGGGCAGGAACCATCAACTGTTACTTTAAGACAAAGTTACAGGCTGAATTTCCTGGAGACCAGGTGAAGATGAAGAGAGTAGATAGGAGTTTTCATGGAGAAGGAAAGATATGGAAAAATAGAAAAACAGTTCTCTTTTGCAATGACCAAATTAATTTCTTTGAGCAGTGTTTTGTAGTTCTCATTGTAAAGGTCTTTCACTCTCTGGTTATGTGGATGCCAAAGTTTTTCATTTCTGTGTGGCTATTGTAAATAGGATTGTGCTCTTTTTGGGGGGTACTCTGCCTTCTCGTCTTTTGCACATTGATTTTGTACCCTAAAACTTTACCGAAGTCATTTATCAGTGCAAGGAGGCTTTTGACAGACTCCCTTAGGTTTTCAGGGTATAGAATCATATTGTCTGCAAGCAGAGATAGCTTAACTTCCTATTTTCCTATTTGGATACCCCTGATTTTCTCCTCTTGCCTGATTACTCTGGCTAGTACATTCAGTACTATATTGAACAAGAGAGATGAGAGTGGCTATTCTTGTCTTGTTCTCATTCTTGTTCCCATTGTTTCCAACTTCTGCCCATTGAACAAGATGTTGACTGTGTATATATCATAGATGGCTCTTATTATTTTGAGGAATGCTCCCTCTATGTCCAGATACTCAAGGGTTTTTATCAAATACGACACAAACAAATGGAAAAACATTCCTTGCTCATGGATTTGAAGAACCAATATTGCCAAGATGTCCATCCTACCCAAGGCAATTTACAACTTCAATGCAGTACCCATCAAATTACCAGCATCGTTTTTCTCAGATCTGGAAACAACACTACAGAAATTCATATGGAAACAGAAAGAGGATAAATAGTCAAAGCAATTCTCAGCAAAAGGAACGAAGTGAGAGATATCATACTTCCAGACTTTAAACTTTATTATTAGACCACACTTACTAAAATAACCTGATATTGGTACAAGAATAGACACATAGATCAATGGAACAGGAGATTCTGAAAGCAAAAGTGTGGTCTCTCAACCAGCCCTTCTTTGACATAGCCACCAATAACAATTACTGGGGAAAGGAGACCATATTTGGCAAATGGTGCTGGGAAAATTTGTTGACCACATGCAGAAGAATGAAACTGGATCCCTACCTATCACTATATACAATAAATGTAAAACCTCAAACTATAAGAATCCTAGAAGAAAACATAAGAAACACCCTTAAGCACACTGGAGTAGGCAACAAATTCTCGACCAAGTCCCCAAAATCTTATGCCATGAAAGCTAAGATAGACAAATGGAACTTCATTAAACTAAAAAGCTTTTGCACAGCAAAATAAATCACTGGAAAAGTAAAGAGAAAACCCACAGAATGGGAGAAAATATTTGAAAATTATGCATCTAACAAAGACCTAACATCCAGGATCTATAAGGGACTCAAACACACTAAAAGGAAATAAACAAACAACCCCATTAAAAAGTGGGTAAAAGACATGAACAGACACTTCTCAAAAGAAGACATACAAGCAGCCAACAGACATAAAAAAAATGCTCAGCCTCATTAATTATCAGAGAAATGCAAATTAAAACTACAATAAGATATCACCTAACTCCAGTAAGGATGGCTATCATTAATAAGCCAAAAAACCTACAGATGTTGGCATGGGTGTGTTGAAAGGGAATACTTCTACACTGTTGGTGAGAGTGCAAACTAGTTCAATCTCTATGGAAAATAGTGTGAGGATTCTTAAAAGAACTAAAAATTGACCTTTCATATTATCCAGCCATCCCTCTCCTGGGAGTATGCACAGAGGAATATAAATTATCCTACAAAAAAGACACCTGCACACTCATGTTCTTTGCTGCACTATTCGCAATAGCAAAAATATGTATCAACTCTTCTGCCCATCAAAAGTGGACTGGATAAAGAAAATATGGTACATGTACATGATGGAATATTATGCAGCCATAAAGAAGAACAAAATCATGAACTTCATAGTGGACAGTGATTAATCCAAGGTGGAACAGGGATTGTTGACATAACAGAATAAATAGGATTTATCTTTCTAAAGTCTAAAAAAAACCTCAGAGTTCTGAGAATAAAAAAAAATAAAAATTAAAAACAGTTTCATTTTAGAACAGAATACAAAAGATTTGGGATTCAAATGTTCAAATAATTCTTAGTACAGTATAAAGTAGAAGTTTAGAACATTTATTTAATAATTTAATTATTTTTCATTTAAGACTCTCTACTCTTCTTGTGACCTGTAAATTTAAAATTGATGCTTTATAAAATGAATAGCTCAAAAATACATTCAATAGATAGTTTAACTAATTTTTTATAGAATAATTATTAGGGCTTATAACACCCTCTCTCTAGGCCTCATATTTCTATTCTCCTTTGAAAGAGGATGAAGGTTATTAAATGTTCCTGAATGTTCTTGCATTGTTTAATGAAACATAGCTTATATTGCTTAAATGTTTAACATGTGTCAGGAATTCTAATAAGTGATTTAAAGGTATTTTCACATGTAATCTTCACAATAGCTCTATGAGGTAAGTAGAATATCTATCCTAATTTTCCTCATAACATAGCAGGACATAGCTTCAGGTATTTTTCTTTATAAAATCTATTATTTATCTAGAGATTATGGCCATGAGCACAAAAAGAAATGAGCAATGGCTGGGTCACAACTATGAATCTTGAAGAAGTAATTTTAACTGCATTAACTTGCTGAGCATCAGCTGCTGTCATTCTCTTTCCTGGTCCAGGTATGTTGACTTCTCAGTTGGAGGAATAATGTAAGATGAACACCCCCACTTGCCTGCAGCATCAAGCCTACTCCATTGTCTTCCTTAGAGTCAGGACTGTGATTCAGTGAGGTTTCAATGGAATCTAATATGATGGATAGTATAGCTGCCTGGAGAGAAACCAACATCTGGAAGGGAATCACAAGGCTTTCTCAGATGCTACGTGGAAAGCCTTCTGACCACTGTGCCTCACTTCCTGCTTCAATATTTTTCCAGTGCTTTTCCAGTAATGGAAATGTTGACTTTCCAAGGCAACCAGCATCTGTAACCCCTTTTCTTCACAATCAAATAACCTGGAGGTCTGAGCTTAGTTTCCTTCATTATTATCCCACTATCCAGTAATTCCTTGATTCTGGATTCTCACAAAAATGCAGTGAAACAAGTAGAAACCAGACTCAAGACCAATCAGACATATCCTAGTAGCCTTATATATTACAAAGCCAGGGAGTAAGAATAAGAAAAACTCTAGAAAAGGAGAGGTAATGTGGCTTAGGTTAATATTAAATAGAGTTATAATAGTAAGGAGAACAGAGAATGTAGAATATACAGATTAATCTGAAGAAATCACTCCCTGTGTTCAGTGTTCTGCAATCAAATAAATACCATTTCTCATTCAGTCATTAAAATATTAAACTTTGATATTCTTAATACATTTCTTAAAATTTAAAATATATTATCACTCAACCCATGAGCTTAGTACCTGAATTTACACTCAGTTGTTAGCAGACTACTAATGAAGTTAAAGGTAACAAAGTTAGAGATCGGTGTGTTGTGCTATGTAGCCTTAAGAGCGCTCAAGATAAATTCTAATTCTGGGGAAAATATCCCCATATCCCCATGAACCATGCAACAACTTTCACAATTACCTATTAATTTAACCAGTTACCCTCACATTGGAAACCCATGCTTTATTTAGAAAAAAAAAAAAGAAGTGGGATCATTAGTGAGAGGAGAGAAGGGCACTGAGGAAAAACTTTTCAACTTGCTCTTCAGGAGTTCAGAAGTCACAGCTGAGGATCTTCTTTTTTTGTGTGAATCTTGACAGATTCGGCATACTTCAACCAGCATCCATGCCTAAGACTTTTCTTGAGCGTCTAGCAATCTAACTCAGAAGTAAGTCAAACAACAAAATCCCCTAAGTATTACCTAGAAAAATGGGTAAAATGTATAATACTATATACTTAATTATATCTTGGTCATAAAAGAGGACTGAAATACAATTAAAAACCAAAAGGAAGACAGAATTTCACCACACATATGTGGGAAAAAAAGATTTCACAGTTATAAAACCATTCAGAAGATTAAAGGAAAAGAAGCTCAAAGATTAAGAAGAATTTGAAATGTTCATTTACTATAGAAATCTCCTCTTTAAGTTAGTCCCTTATGTAACTCAACCCAAATCTAATTTTATACTTCTTTCTAAAGTCACCTCATTAGATTGAGTTTTGGGGGGACTGATCAAGTACTGTACTGAAATATGGAGTGACTGTCCTATAGAAGTAATCTAAGATGCAGAACAGATCTTATGAGAGAGGTGGAGGACAGCCATCATAAGGTAGTGTCATGAAATCTAGTCATAAAAAGAGTCTTTATTTTTATCTACTTGGAGGATTCTAGAAAGAACAACTTCAATCAGATGGACAGGAAATTAATTAGTACATCTGATTAGTATAAAGAAGCTCAGTGATAATGATCACTGGGCCTGTGAGCTAATGACTTTGAGACTTTTGGCACCTTTCCTAATCATATATCTTATGAGCATTAATGTCAACCACATCCTGCTGATAGTGAGACATTCCATGCAATAAAACAAAACATCACTTTATCTAATCCTCTGCAATGAGGATTATTTTGAGTTGGGATCACATTTTAAGAAGGACACTCATGTTCCCTGTGGTTTATCCTCAATATCTAGTCACTATTACCAATGTATATATAGAGAGATTAGCATGCACAGGGACTTAAGCATGATTAAGTGTGGAAGAACAGTAAGACTCCATGATATTTATAACTACATAATAATGTATAAGAAAATGGAATGCTATTCACTCACATTTGAAAAAAAAAGCTTAAGTGATACAGACAGAATTTAGGACAGGGAAACTAAAGTCCTGATCCAGTCCTATTCTTGTCATAGGTTACTACGTGAGTGCAAATAATTGAGGGGGAAAAGGTCCTTGATAAGTGGTTGAGCTGGTACAGCCTACTTCTTATGGTGCAAAGATCAGTGGGTGTTAAATACTTTCTATGGGGGTACAAGAGAGCAGAGTCTTCCAAATTCTGTTCATGGAGTGCCCTGCCTACACTAATCCTGGCACTTGCTTGACCGGCAAATGTTCTCAGCTGATATAGGTCATACTCAGTCTTTACATTTTTATTGAGTCTTCATTGCCAAGTTCTACTTAGCTTCATAGGGAAATAGGGTGTCCACATAGTTTATCTCACACATCAGAAAACCTTTGAGAATGTGGGTACAATTACAAAGCATTCACAAAGTCTCCTGACAAACCTGGACATATGGCCTTTCTACACAGATGGCCTTTCATGATATGAAACCCAATTATGGTTAGTTTCCATTCTATCATGGCCTTCTCTGTTCACACTTTCTCTCTCCTCTTTCACTGCCACCATCAGTCATTCTTTATTCTACCAATATAGTTTTCCTTGAAAACAATATGCTTATTACACATTTATGCTCCTACAAGATGTTCCCTACTTTCTGAGTTCCATACTTTCCCAACATCTTCTATTTTTATTCATTCTCATGCTCCATTTAGCCTTCACATCCCAGTTCACATCACCTTTCCTGCAAAGTCTTCTGAGAGAACCTTAAACAGAAAGAATTAGTCACCTCTTCATGCTCTTATTACTTTGTTATATTTATGGTGCTGATGTTGAAATGACATCATTAATAGGAAGAACACTGCAGTTAGCCTGCAGGATTCTAATCCTACCTTTGTGACTTACTAACTGAAAATATGTTTTAACTTCTTTGTACCTCAGTTTTCTCCTGTATAAAATTGAATAAAACTAATAGTGGGTTGACACATAAGTTTGTAGCTATTTTCACTTGCCTATGGAATGCAAATATTGCATGATGGTTGACTGGTCACAGTTCATCACACTCGCCAATTCTTGGTTTGACTGAAGCGAAGCATTGTGGATAAAAACATTTAAATGGTCTTCATCAAGGCCCAATGGTCTTCCTGAATGTGGAGACTCACTCAGGTCAAAGCAACTCTCTTTGAATTGACAAAACCATTTTCTTGTTGTGCTTTCCCTGATGGCATTCTCCCCATACATCGCACAAATATTCCGAGCTACCTCCACTGCCTTTAATTCTCTGTTAAACTCAAACAGAAGAAAATGTCAGAAGTGTTCACTCTTCTCCACTTGGCACTCCATCTTCTTTAGCCCACAAATAGCACTAACTTTCTTCACAACTGCAAAATGCAAGGTATATTCACAAGCACAACATTGTCACTCCAAATGACAAGCTCCCAATATCACAGTGTCGCTATGCCAAAAACAAACACTACAAATGTATGTATAACCTAATACTAATACTTCATAAGATTATGATGAGGATCAAATGAGCAGATGTAAGAGGAATGCTTAGGAATAATACTTAGCACATGGTAAGCCCTAAAAATCATGTTCATTTTATTATGGGCAATTCTATTATGTCTGATACCACGAGTGGGTGGTGGACTTCTTCAGAGCAGGGATCTTATTCATATTTATAGATGTAGCATGAGAATAGTATCTGAGGCAAAACAGGCATCTAATAAATACTGACTAAATTACTTTGTCAGCATGTTTATGGGAAAAAAGATTGAGAACGTCATTGTTGACCTTTGGCCAAATTGAAATCTAGAAGAAAATGTTTCTGTGTGCTCTTTCATCTGCATTCTTGCTTCTCCCACTGAGGCAAGACAGCAACCATAATTTAGATAATTAGTAAGCCAAATGGTCGGGCATCTGGGCACTGTCTTGTCAGGACATAACTTTCTTCACCAATGCCTACACTGACCAGGCATGCCAGACCTGACTTTGGAATGAGGGACAGCTGGCACAACTAATCACAAAGGCCATAAAGTAACATGATAGAAAGTTACCAGAAACCCAAGGCATGGTGCTCTAAAATAAAATTAAACAGTAACTTTTCCTATTATATCAAGAGTTCCTCATAACACAAGTAAGCTTAGAAGTGAAATGATAAGAATTGAAACTTGTGTTAAATAGCTTGTTGTAACCCATGTTGCCCACAAATCTTAACACAGAAAATAGGTTGCTTAATTATCATTTATAGACAATGTATATAAAACTTTCTGCTAACAGCAAGTCTGTGTCCTTTCTCTTAAGGCACCTGCTTTCTCTCTTGAATGTGTATTTTTTATTTTTTTTTCCTCTTGAGTAAACTGTACTTATACTGTATTGGTGACTTGCTCTGAAATTCTTTTCTGTGGTAAAGCCAAGGACCTATGGAGCAACTACACCCCACACCACCTGGCTTTGCTATCAAACATAAATATCTCTTTCTCAGGCTAGATATCATCTCATTTCTGCCAATTTCAGGAAAATTTGCTTTTTGAAAAGAGAATATAGAATTTGAGAGGAAATTAAATTTTTAATGACAGAATTTCAAGCCCAAAAATCTGAAACGAGTGGTTTGACCTTCATGATTGAGAATACACCTTTATAGAAACTTAAAGTTTGACTCAATGTGCACATTTTGTGTTCCTCTTTCTTACTTTATTATAATGATAATATTAGTGAGTTTGCAGGTATGGGTTATTTCTAAAGAGTGTCAGCGCTTTATTGTTTCTATCATAAGCTGTCATGCCTCAGGCCTCCCAGAGTCTCCTAATCTGAGGGTTTAGAAAAAAATTCATTAATAAACTGAATAAATACATCTTGTATAGAGTTTGTTTTGTTAACTATTTAAATATTCCTGAAAAAATGTTTTAACTTTAAGAATTTTCTGATTGAGAGGGAATAAAAGGAAACCTAGAAATTGCCTTATTATCTAAAGTGAACAGTTCAACTGAAAGGAGAAACAAAGTGCCCATTGCCATATATAATTTTATTTCCAATTAAGAAATAGGAGGGGGAAGGAATTAAAGTGTATAGTATTGTTTCACAGTCTCTCTTCAGCAAGCTAGAGCTAAGAACATAAAAGAGCTTTCTTGGATGAAGTGGAGGGATAATGGTGACCTGGCCCCAACATCCCGCATCTAGCTCTGCCTTCCCAGTTCTCTACTTGCTTAGATAAGATGGCATTAAGAAGGAAGACCTGACCACTGGCCCCTGCATGGTCTTTGAGGCTGAGAAGTTCCAAGATCTGCTGTCAACAAGCTGGAGACCCAGGAGAGCTTGTGGTATAGTTCCAGTCTGAGTCCAAAGTGTCTTTGTGGGGAAACTTCAGTATTGCTTCTATATATCTTCAACAGGAACCAGTGGCATTGGAGGATGTGCCAGTAAAACAACCAGACCATTATCAGAGACACTACACAGGGATGTGATCTTGAAAAACTGTTAGAATCCTGACTTATTGGGGACCAAGACTACATACTGCTGAATAGACAGATTGTAAAGCAGAGGGAAAAGTGAACAAAGCCAGAAGACCCTCATAAGGAAGAATAGGTCATTGCAGAAGAGAAATAAAAGCAACACCACCTTCCCTCAAAAAGAGAATTGAAGAAGGGGAGGGAAAGGGGCAAAAGGAGAAAAATCTACAGAAATGAAGAAAAACCAAAAGAAGAGTATGGGTCTCTCCCAGACACCTGGGAGGGCAGACACTGAGAAAACTGACTTTGGAATGCAAACAATGAAAAGCCCCCAGAATGAAGGGTCTCAAACTACAAATGCAG